>NC_052311.1:52951119-53208619 GCF_016432855.1 Salvelinus namaycush
TGATTGTGCCCATATTTCCAGAAGTGTGTCTACACATGGTATTAAAATTAGTCTGTTATCTGTCCACTGTGTCTGCATTGTGACCAGAGTTCCTGGTCCCTTCCTTTATGCAAATAATTTCACAGCTATAATATTTATATATGTATTTACTGTAAGACACATATTGATGTAATCAGCCACCTGTCACTGATTTTAGAGGCCGGAATAATGATAATTTAAATGGTTTCTCTGTCCAGATCTGTCTACACTTTTAAGATGTCCAGACACAATCAGATCACAATGTGTCTTTTGATTGTTAACACCTGTCTAAAAATGTGGGCACAATCAGAATGTGGACAAGATCAGGACAAAAGACGCAAGTTAGAACAAGGTATAAATGGGGCTTACTTCACCTCGTCTCCCCAACTTTGACCTTCAGTGTAGCTATTTCCTTTGTTGAAATATCCTTGTTAACTAATTTGGAGTAAAATATGAAACGTAATGAAAACAAACTGTAATAATGACTGATCGTGGATTGATACAAATTATTATTTCAAGGTATCCTCTGTCCATAAACATGGAGTTAAACTACATTATGTAAAGAAATACTTGCCAGTAATGCGAACGGTGTCTAAAACGTTCATTTTCCTATATGCTGAGTATATTACGCAGATGCTAACTGTGTGTTGGTTTCATTAACAGTCATTCAACGTGCAAATAAAAAGTTATACTCCAGTGTTTGCAGCTATTTTTTTTAAACAGCTTTACATCACCAGAATCTTGACATACATGCATGGAGGCATGCTTGCACACAGGCTTGTAAGCATGACACACACTCCTCATAACTGAGCTACATTAATAAATCTAATTAGGGATAGCTCCCTTTCTTTCAATTTTCGCCTAAAATGACATACCCAAATCTAACTGCCTGTACCTCAGGCCCTGAAGAAAGGATATGCATACTCTTGGTACCATTTGAAAGGAAACACTTTGAATTTTGTGGAAATGTGAATTGAATGTAGGAGAATATAACACAATAGATCTGTTAGAAAAAAATACACCATCTTTGAAATGCAACAGAAAGGTCCCAGTTCCAGCCATCACTCCGCTTGTAATTTCGATGGTGTCCACAATATGGTAGCAGTGTATATGCAAAGTTTCAGACGTATAACTTGAAGTATGAGCGAACTACATGACATTTAGTGTGAAGTCACCCAGGTACATTTGGGCAAATCGTGAAGGAGACATTTGCATTCATATAAAAAAAAATCTACAAGAATATCGTCAAATCTGTATACTTGGACTTTGATTTAGCTTTTGCAGTATTAATAGCCATATTATAAGTTCAACATTTGCAAAACAACCAGTTTTCATAACTTCATAACTCTGAATATTCTTAGAATTTTTGTCCAAAGGGTAAAGGCATGCTGTCGCACAAGGTTAGCAGGTACATTTTGCGACAGATACAGGGTTTTCGACAGATACTCCCGTAAAGCCCAGCTCATTGGCTATCTAGCTAGCTTTGTTTGACCCCGATTGGTGCTTATTTGACAAAGTTAGAGTCGATCAAGTGAAGACCGCCCGCGTCATCGGCGTGCCATGAAGGCGTCGCTCTCTGACCAAATTTGGTGTCCTATAGGATATACTACACACCTAATGATATAGTGAAGTCTGGTTACGTTCTAGGATCTCTGAGGAATTACATACGAACGTGATTTGACTGGTTGAAACAACGTTAAGGGTTAGATTTTCACAGATTCCTTTCTTTGCTAATTGAACGAGTGGATATACAAAATCAATCGTGCATGCTATATGGACCTTTTTAGGATATGAAAAAGGATTTTACAACTGTGACAACTTCTTAAATTACACAGATGACTAGTGCTGCTTCAGTCACAGGCCTATATTACACCACAAGAGGGTGTTGTTTGTCATGATATGTTCAATATTTTCATGTTGCATATTGTGCTTGAAGTTAATGAGGAGCAGCTGATTGAATTACCAATCTTGAAGAATCCATTTGAGATATCCAAACTGGTGGAGAGAGTACTGGGTAAAGTTACGTCTGTGAGGATCACGAGAGACAGGCTTGTTTTGATTTTTTGTACTTCTGAAGATCAGAAGGAATGTGTGTTGCGTCTCACCCGATTTGAGAAGTTTGACGTGTCGTGTCTCTTCGGAAAAGGGCATCCCTCAAGGGGGTAATATCTGCAGTCTCGAGGGAAGTCGATGTTGAACAGATTAAAAATATTCCTGGAGTGATTGATGCACGTCGGATAAATTGTGTGGTGAATTATGAAAAAGTGAAGAGCCTATCTGTTCTTTTGTTTTTTGATAAGGAGTCTCTCGCTACTCAAGAACAGTTGGGGTATTTAAACTACAGAGTCAAAGCATTTATCTCAAGACCAATGATCACTGTAAAGCTTTTGGACATGTTTGAAGTATTTGTAGAAGGGAGAGGCCAATATGTCCAAGTTGTGGAAAATATCATGTTGTGGTTTAAAAGTGATAAAATGTGACATGTTGCAATTGTGGTGGGAATCATGAAACCATGTCTTTGGAATGTGAAGGGGTTAAACCAAGGCCTTATACCTTTTTAAAGGGTTAATTGTTTTATGATAAACTGTGGAGACCTCTGTGTGTGTTAACCCCTGTTTTGAGTGTTGTGCCCTTCAGACACTCAGAAGGTGGAAACCGCCTACGTTCATTGTCACATCCTGATCAGTTTCACCTGTCCTTGTTATTGTCTCCACCCGCTCCAGGTGTTGCTTGTTATCCCTGGTGTATATATGCCTGTGTTTCCTGTCTCTCTGTGCCAGTTTGTCTTGTATGTTCCAAGTCAACCAGTGTGTTTTTCCGGTGCGCCTGCCTTTTCTATTCTCTTTTACTAGTCCTCCCGGTTTTGACCCTTGCATGTTTTCTGGACTTTACCCACCTGCCTGACCATTCTGCCTGCCCTGACCTCGAGCCTGCCTGCCACACTGTACCTCCTGGACTCTGAACTGGTTTTGACTTTTTGCCTCTCCACGACCATTCTCTTGCCTACCCCTTTTGGTTATAATAAATATCAAAGACTCAAACCATCTGCCTCCCGTGTCTGCATCTGGGTCTCGCCTTGTGCACGTATAGTTCATACTCCTCCTGTCTGGGCCCCACCTGGCTATCTGAGGTTCTGAGAATACGACTGGTTTTCTGAGAACACAAGGCTGCCGCAGGCCTGTTGAAAACGACCACCTGTCAGAAGATGCTTAGACTCGTTCACCTTTATGACCCAAAACTTGTGATGAAAGGTCAAGTTTCAGTCAAACTCACTTCTGAGCTTTTAATTGCTGACAAGATGGTTGCTGGTGTCAGGGGGAGGTTAGATTTATTAAAATGTTGTTGCCAGGGAAAGTCACGCAAGGAGGACTGGGGAGGCTATATGAGTTACAGGATGTCTTGGCTCTCCCCAGGTTCTGCAAAATGTCTATCATATACTGTACTCTGTACCAACTTCTGCCTACAATTGTATAACTAAATTGACCAACAAATGCCTGACAAGGGTGAAAGAGAATGAGGTGGCCAAAGTCAGGGCTGTCCAGAGCATTTCATATGCAGCGGCTGTTAAAAGGGTTGAGGGTTTGAATGGTGCTCCTGAAGATTTCATGGTGGTGGATAGGGCTTCAATGCAGACTGCAGAGGTTGCCTTTCATGAGCAGAACACAGATATTTTAAAGGTTAAGAAGGTGGCCTTTATACACTATATATACAAAAGTATGTGGACACCCCTGGATTTGGCTATTTCAGCCACACCTGTTGCTGACAGGTGTATAAAATTGAGCACACAGCCATGCAATCTCCATAGACAAACATTGGCAGTAGAATGGCCTTACTGAAGAGCTCAGTGACTTTCAACGTGGCACTGTCATAGGAGGCCACCTTTCCAACAAGTCAGTTTGTCAAATTTCTGCTCTGCTAGAGCTGCCCCGGTCAACTGTAAACGCTGTTATTGTGAAGTGGAAACATCTAGGAGCAACAACGCCTCAGCTGCGAAGTGGTAGGCCACACAAGCTTTCAGAATGGGACCACCAAGTGCTGAAGTGTGTAGCTCGAAAAAAATCAGTTGCAACACTTACTACCAAGTTCCAAACTGAATCTCGAAGCAACAGCACAAGAACTGTCATTGAGAGCTTCATGTGTCGGCTGGAGTGGTGTAAAGCTTGTCACCATTGGACTCTGGAGCAGTGGAAATGCGTTCTCTGGAGTAATGAATCACGCTGCACCATCTGGCAGTCTGACGGAATAATCTGGGTTTGACGGATGCCAAGAGAATACTACCTGTCCCAATGCATAGTGCCAACTGTAAAAGTTTGGTGGAGGAGGAAAAATGGTCTGGGCCTGTTTTTCATGGTTCGGGCCAGGCCCCTTAGTTCCAGTGTAGAGAAATCTTAACGCTACAGCATACAATGGTATTCTAGACAATTCTGTGCTTCCAACTTTGTAGCAACAGTTTGGGGAAGGCCCTTTCCTGTTTCAGCATGACAATGCCCCCGTGCACAAAGCGAGGTCCATACAGAAATGGTTTGTCAAGTTTGGTGAGGAAGAACTTGACTGGCCTGCACAGAGCCCTGACCTCAAGCCTATCGAACACTTTTGGGATGAAATGGAACACCAACTGCGAGTCAGGCCTAATCGCCCAACATCAGTGCTCAACCTTACTAATGCCCTTGTGGCTGAATATAAGCAAGGCCCCGCAGGAATGTTTCAACATCCAGAGGAAAGCCTTCCCAAACTGTGAAAGCCTTCTCAAACTGTGGTTGTAGAAACCAGACAACAAAGTTTCAAGGTTGTTGTAGCAGTAAAGGGGGGACCAACTCCATATTAAAGCCCATGATTTTGGAATGAGATGTTCGATGAGCAGCTGCCCACATACTTTTGGTCATGTAGTGTAGCTATAGTGATTAATGGCACTGCCAAGATGGAGAGGAGGTACAGGAAAATGTATTTCATTGTGGATGCAGCGGAGCGGTTCTTGGGACTGAAAGATTTCTCGGTGGAGGAGTTGCATGGAGTATTGTCACAAGCCGTACCACCCTCTCAGGGCCTAGAGCCTGAGAAGGGAGATATGGAGATTTGAAGGAAAGAATGAAGTGGGAGTTTGTTTGGATTTTTCAATGTACTATTTTTATTTGGCGTAATTAAGTTAGTTTTCCATATCACGTGTGGATTTTCTTTTAATCTTGTTTTTTCAATCTGTCCAATACACCTTTTTGGGTTGTAGTCTACCATAAAACCCACAGAAGAAGAAGAAAAAAGAGGAGGTATGGGGTGTGATTTTCTTGTAGGCAGAGCGCATTAGAGTAGGATTCTATCGCATTGACAGGCACGACTCAGGCCTATACTCTACTCAGACCGGTGCGCCTTAACCAATCAGAGCTGCAGTAGCCATCTTTGAAAAGCTAGTCAGGTAAAGAGCTTTTTTATGTCTTAAAGGGATGTGTTGTATTTTTAGATGGTCTTGAATAAGCTAAGTAGCCAATTAGCACAGCGTAGCATAATTTGTCTGATTCTCTGTAATAATGGTATGGGAATAATAATGTATTTGATTTTTTATGTAGTTTCTTGCATTAAAACAAAGTTTTCAGTCACTTCAATATCTGAAGGACAAGTGGATAAACAGGTTAATGTCAAGCACTGCATGTTTTTTTTCAAAAGTCTTGTGGAATGTAGGCATTGAACACAACACATTGGCTGCTACTGTAGGCTGAATGATAGAACAGCTATTTTCATGTTATAATGTTATGGGAAGCGTTTTCCTTCATTATGATCAAATAGCCACAGTAGCCTACTTGATCACTGTTAAAACTGTAACTTAACAGGTACAGCTTCAGTGTTCACAGTAAATGTGCGCTGGAAGTTGCACAGAATTTTCACAACATTCAAGCAGACCTGAAATTTGCTCAGTGCATTTTTTTTTTGAGGGAACATTGGGTGTGAGTAGCTCCATTTTGTATAGACAAAACTGTGGTTATAGGGCCGCTAGAGATCCTGGTTCGAGTCCAGGTTCTTTCACAACCGGCCGCGACTGGGAGACCCATGGGGCGGCGCACAATTAGCCCAGCGTCGTCCGGGTTAGGGAGGGTTTGTCCGGCTGGGATGTCCTTGACCAATCGCGCTCTAGCAATTCCTGTGGCGGGCCGGGCGCATGCGCGCTGACACGGTAGAGGGGGTGTTTCCTCCGACAAATTGGTGCGGCTGGCTTCCGGGTTAAGCGGGCATTGTGTGTGTGTGTGTGTGCGCGCATGAATGGGAGTGTGAGGGATGGTGAATATGTGTAGGAGGGTGGGAGAGAATGGGTGTGTGGATGCATAGAGTATATGTTGTGTGGGAATGTATGAGAATGGATTAGTTAGTAGATGGATAGATGGGGGTGAGTGTGTCTGAGAGGAAGGGAGGGTGGGAAAAGATGGGAGGTTGGGACAAGCTTGGCTTGGTTGGGTAAGGATGGGAGGTAGGGACAAGCTTGGCTTGGTTGGACAAAAATGGGAGGTTGGGACAAGCTTGGCTTGGGTGGGGTAAAGGTGGAGTAAAACTGTGAGGGAGAGGGGGAGAGGGATACATTTGTGTTGGGAGAGAGGGAAGGAAGGAAGGATTTATCTATACTGCAATGTATTTGTATTTATTTTGGTGACTTTAAAACCTGCTGTAAAATGAATAAAAGTTCTGTACAGATTAGGAGACGATGTCAAGTAATTTAAAAAGAAAAATCATGTTTTTATTTAACCTTTATTTAACTAGGCACGTCAAACCCGGACGATGCTGGGCCAATTATTATTAGTCCTTGTTTGCCTTGATAGCTTAGATTCAATGGTGGTTATTGGTTATTGAGTGGAGATTGGGACGGGGTGGCTAGTAGGGCATCAGACACTTCTTTGAAGTATGTGTGTTGCCGCCCTTCACTCATCTCACTTCGGTCACAAAGTCCTTCTCTATATCATCTACTACATCTTGCCATCTTGATGTAATGTATTACTAGCCACTTTAAACAATGCCACTTTTATATGTTTACATAACCTACATTACTCATCTCATATGTATATACTGTACTCTATACCATCTACTGCATCTTGCCATCTTGATGTAATGTATCACTAGCCACTTTAACAATGCCACTTTATATGTTTACATACCCTACATTACTCATCTCATATGTATATACTGTACTCTATACCATCCACTGCATCTTGCCTATGCCGTTCTATACCATCACTCATTCATATATTTTTTTATGTACATATTCTTATTTATTCCTTTACACTTGTGTGTATAAGGTAATTGTTGTGAAATTGTTAGGTTAGATTACTCGTTGGATATTACTGCATTGTCGGAACTAGAAGCACAAGCATTTCGCTACACTCGCATTAACATCTGCTAACCATGTGTATGTGACAAATAACATTTGATTTGATTTGATTTGGTCTCTTGGTGGACCCACTCTCCTCAAGTAGAGCCCACCAGCCACTATACTTTAATTGAATTCACAAGGTATTACAAACTGACCAAAGGACTTAAGTGGCGGTCTTTCTCCAATGTATTTGCAAAGACATAATTCACATATTTTTGGTACATTAGGAGAGCAGTTGGAGCTTAAATGGCCTAAAAAGACACAGCAGCTCAAAGTACAAAGAAGTACTTTGCTTTATGTTTTTTTGTTTTTGTTTTGTGTGTTCTCTGTTTAATGTCTGCCCAGTATACATGTTCACATGTTCTATATAGGTAAAGTATACAATAACTATTCATTCATACTATGTCCACCGCCCTTATATGACATGTCTGCTAAAATGTGTTATCTGATTCTTCAATGATAAATGGAACAGACAAGGTCAACTTTGATTCTATGCAAGTAAAGACCAACAAAAGCCAACTTATTACATGGAATGTGCACAGGCTCCATGATGGCAAAAAAAGCACAAAGTTCTTGAATATTTAAAGAGATTATCAGCAGATGTAGTTTTGCTGCAAGAGTTACATTTAAAAATAAGGAGAAATTTAAGATTTAAAGAGGACCTGTGTTGTGGAGGCCTATGCTTCTTCCTACCATTAGGAAATAAGAATACACCTTTTTCCCTTATATCCCAGCACACGGACCAAGAAGGCTGTTTTCTAATGTTGAATTGTACCTTACATAGTGAATAATATACACATTGATTTAATTGTACATCCCCCGGGGCAAATCTGGTGTTGTTAGATGGAATTCAAGCTATATTCGATCGAATCCAGACAGAAGCTATTATTTTATATGGAAACCTAAATCACTCATTTGACCACTTAAACCGACATAGCAATAAAAAAAGGCAAATTCAAGGAGCCTCCAAAGAGGCTAAAATATGTCATAGCTTCAGATAATTTACAGGACACCTGGAGATTGTTATTCCCAACTACAAAAGACTACTCCTTTTATCTGATAGTAAGAAAAGCTATTCAAGAATTGAGTACATTTTCCCCCCCAAAAAATGCACTCAACAATTTACTGGGTTCAAAAAGCCATGACATATGAGATCATTCTCCTGTATCACGCTTAATTACACACAAACAACTAACAGATTATGGTGAATGAACAGAGCGCATCATCAAGACCCGAAATGTATTATATACATACATTTAAAAAGTAGAGGACAGAGAAAAGCCCACCCCCAACATAATTTGGGAAGCTTTTAAGGTGTACATTAGGGGAATGATAATCTCATACAGCAACATTTTTATCTGAGTTAGAAATTAAATAAAAATAAAAAGATGTCACTATCTTATCATTTTAAAAGATAAGGATACAAATGCTTTAATTAGAAACAACAACACTATTAATGACCATTTTAAAAGATTCTATGAAAATCTACACAAATCAGAATGAAACAATAGTTGGACTGATCCTACAGCCATATTAGATTAAACAATCCTGAAGCAACTATCAGCAGACAAAAAATAATCACTAAAAATAGAAATCACCCCAAAATAAATATTAGACACTGTTAAAACATTGACATGGAGAAAATAACCAGGTATGGATGGCTTTTCCATAGAATTGTATTATACATTCTGGGACAAAGTAGCGCCCCTATTTAAACAAATGACAACACAGGTCCATCAATTCAGTGCTTTGTAGTTCCATGTTGTGATGGTATTTTCTGTTAAACCTTACTAATGCTTGTCTACTAAAATATCATTCTTTAAGCCTAGGCATTGGGCTTGAGATTGTTAAAGAAACTAACTCATATAAGATAGAAAAGTGTGTGTGCATTAATAAGAGGCCTGTTCTAACTGTTCTGTGTGTGTAGCATGACCCCATGAAATCTGGGCGCTCAGCCAAGAGCTGACAGAAACTAGCTAGTTCCTCTTAGCTTAACTGGAGACAGGGCAAAATGTTATATTCTGCACATCAGTGATAGAGCTATTGTTCTGTTTGGAGCCTGTTTCTGGGCGAAAGATTCATGTTGTGTGTGTGTGTGACCAGTACGACCATACATTATCTGGGCCAACGGTCAAAGGCGCTTGCTTGCCCAACTTGGGGGAACCGTTGAGCTACTGTTAGAGTAAGTATATCTGGAGTGACTTCCTGTCATTCTGGCCCCTATTGTCCTCACTCAGTTGCGACAGACTGAGGCAACCTTTTCACCCAGTTGTCTCCCCTCACACACACATACACATACATAGGGTCATGTGTTTTGCAGATTCTTGCATGGGGTAGCTTGACTACATAAATGCTCCTGTACTCTTCGTACAGGAGGCTCTCACTCCATTTTACCTGCGTGAGTGATGCGACCAGCCTCCTTATTATAATATATTTTTAATAAAAGTAATACCTTGATTGATTATTGACTTTGCCTCTCCTCATTATTAGTTTAAAGGTAGAATTTTCACCACATTCTATCAAACTGTTATTTCAGTCATATTTAAAACAAGGAAAATCTGGATAGCACTGCAGACTACAAACCCATAAGTTTAATAAATTGCAACAATAAAATAAATACAATGTTTATAAGCAACAGAATGGCAAAAGTCTAACCAGACAATACATATTTATTAAACAGGGTTTATTAAAAATATACATTTACAAACAAATACAATAACATATTTCAGTACAATACAATACACTGAAAAACAAGATATAGATGTATCAATAATGGTTGCCGAAAAGGCTTTCGACCGTCTTGAATGGCCTTTTCTTTTCAAAACTTTGGAAGCCTTCAACTTTCCAGCTGAAATAATACATTTAATAAAAATATTATATAAATATCCTGAAGCAAAAATATACATGTACACAAATACAACATTATCTGACGAAATTGCTTTAGAAAGGGGCACAAGACAGGGATGTCATCTCTCCCCATTTCTGTTATCGCTGGCAATTGAACCGCTGGCAGAAAGAATTAGACAGGACTCATAAAATATTAACTCATGCAATCCTTTGGGGACCACAAAAAAATATCTAAAACTTAAGATGCTTAATAAGTGACAACAAACAACAAATATATAAAGATAACTCTATCCCATTACTCAACCATATCAGAGCAGATGAATTTAAATGGAACTTAAATGGAGCAATCTTCCCATGAATCTTACAGATAGAACAAACCTCTTCAGAATGGCATTGCTGCCAAAGTTGTAATATTTATTTTCGGTAATACCAATTACCCCACCGAAGAATTCTTTAAAAAAAAGTATACTCGGCAATAACAGACTTTATGTGGGCAAATAAAATCTCCCTAAGTCTGACTTGCAATTGAATCACCTTGCCACCCAAGGCTTTTACTTGAGAAATATTGATAAATGCACTAAAGAAGAACAATGAGTAAATAAGGGTTAAGGGAAAGGGAAAGGGGGATACCTAGTCAGTTGTACAACTGAATGCATTCAACTGAAATGTGTCTTCCGCATTTAACCCAACCCCTCTGAATCAGATATTGAAGATTTGCATACTCACCCCCAGAATCTTTTCACGTGTCTATTTTCAAATGATAAAGATAAGAACATTAATAACTTCAAAGTTAAGAACAATATAACAATATGGAAGAACATTTAACGGACTATACAAGAATCAATATCACTCCTTAAAATCACAGCCCTATGGAACAATCATTGGATATCTTTTCAAAATCCACCGATAAAATGGTTCCCCCCATGTCTTTGTGTGGGATTGTTTATTGTAAGTGCTTGTGCACGTGTTGTTTGGTGCGCAACGGGTTTTTTGTACCCAACTTATCTTGTTATCTTTATGCCGTGGGTTTTGCTATTAAACTGCTCCGGCTAATACCAAGTTCTGCTCTCCTGCGTCTGACTTCCCTGCCACCGATTACGCATCCCTTACAAAATCCCACACCTAACTATATGGAGTCAGCAGGAGCAGGTGCCCCTGGAATAGGGGTGGAGGAGCGCGTCCAGGAGCATGCGGCGATGCTCCACCATCTCGGTGCCGCCATGGACCGCTTTGTCCAAACTATGGACCGCTGGGAGAGACAGAGAGTTCCTGCAGCGCCTCCACCAGCACATGTCATGACCCCACTGTTTCTTGGCAAT
This sequence comes from Salvelinus namaycush, assembly GCF_016432855.1. Taxonomy (NCBI): domain Eukaryota; kingdom Metazoa; phylum Chordata; class Actinopteri; order Salmoniformes; family Salmonidae; genus Salvelinus; species Salvelinus namaycush. Next base: position 52,962,649 of record NC_052311.1, read on the forward strand.
GGAGGGCTCTCACAGGGTGGTCGCGAGAGTGCTCGGGGAGGTGTTTAGGAGTTTCCGTTGGTGCTACTATGGTGGAAAGTCCAGACTAGGTCTCCACCGTGCGCATTCCCCCTGAATATGCCGATTTGGCTCTTGCCTTCTCCAAAAAGAAGGCGACTCAATTACCACCCCATTGACGGGGCAATTGTGCGATAAATCTCCTGGCAGACGCTGCACTTCCCAGGAGTCACGTGTATCCCCTCTCACAGGCGGAGACGGAGGCTATGGAGACAAATGTCTCCGAATCCCTGCGTCAGGGGTACATTCGGTCCTCCACTTCACCCGCCTCCTCAAGTAAATTGTTTTGTGAAGAAGAAGGAGGGAGGTCTGCGCCCGTGTATTGACTACTGAGGCCTAAATCAGATCACGGTGAGGTACAGTTACCCGCTACCTCTTATCGCCAAGGCGATTGAGTCAATGCACGGGTCGGACCGAGGCTCCTGCGGTGGACGACTGGTTCAGGCGCGCGGAGGAGACATGGAACGCCGCCCATGTTCACCTCCAGCGGGCCGTGCTGCACCAGAAAACCAGCGCAGACCGTCACCGCAGTGAGGCCCCGGTGTTCGCACCGGGGGACCGGGTCTGGCTCTCGACCCGGAACCTGAGCCTCCGCCTGCCCTGCCGGAAGCTGGGTCCGCGGTTTGTGGGGCCATTTAAAGTCCTGAGGAGAGTGAACAAGGTTTGTTATAGGTTATAACTTCCCCCTGATTACCGTATTAACCCCTCGTTCCATGTGTCTCTCCTCAGGCCGGTGGTGGTTGGTCCGCTCAAGGAGTCTGAGGTGTGGGAGGTTCCTCCGCCCCCTCTGGACATCGAGGGGGCCCAGGTGTACTCCGTTCGCTCTATCCTGAATTCGAGGCGTCGGGCGAGGGGCCTTCAGTACCTCGTGGAGTGGGAGGGGTACGGTCCGGAGGAGAGGTGCTGGGTTCCGGTGGAGGATGTGTTGGACCCTTCAATGCTGCGGGAGTTCCACCATCTCCGTCCGGTGTCGGCGCCCTGCTGGAGCCGTGCGTCAAGGGGGGGGGTACTGTCACGACTTCCGCCGAAGTCGGGTCCTCTCCTTGTTCGGGCGGTGCTCGGCGGTCGGCTTCGCCGGTCTTCTAGCCATCATCGATACACTTTTCATTTTCCATGTGTTTTGTTTTGTTTTCCCTCACACCTGGTTTCAATTCCCTCAATCATTTGTTGTGTATTTAACCCTCTGTTCCCCCCATGTCTTTGTGTGGGATTGTTTATTGTAAGTGCTTGTGCACGTGTTGTTTGGTGCGCGACGGGTTTTTGTACCCAACTTATCTTGTTATCTTTATGCCGTGGGTTTTGCTATTAAACTGCTCCGGCTAATACCAAGTTCTGCTCTCCTGCGTCTGACTTCCCTGCCACCGATTACGCACCCCTTACAAGAAGCCATTTTGGACTGACCAATGTAGATATTTTTAAATACATACAACTTAAAAGTTTATTATCACGGAATGTCCATTTGTACATCAGAACAATCTTGAGGGTATCCTATTTGAGTCAGACAAATATATTCATATGGTAGGTAAGATATAGAAAATATTGCAGAAAGCCTATCCAACTGACAACCTCTTAGAAAAAAAGATTAACTATTGTAACCAAGACCTAAAAATAACTAATATTGGCACACGACTGTGGGAATGTTGCAACATAACTAACGAAATTACGACAATTTACGCTGAATCCAGTATAAACTAATGTACAGAATGTATTATACAAGAAGCATCATTCACAAATGATACAGCACAACGACAGTCATGTCTTAAGTGTAAAACTAACAATGCCTCAATAATCCATGCCTTCTGGGAATGGTGAAATCCCAAAATTAGGGTCAGAGTTAGAAAGTTAGCTGTCAGAAGTATTACAATATAAATGTAGGCCTACTTTTAATCCGTCTGTCTGCATATTTCAAGACATGCCATATGAGTGGTGCAGTGAGATAGCCGATGGGTTGGACAATACTCTTCTCGTCAATTGTCTTGAAAAAACATATATTTAACTGGAAATCAACCTATCCTTCATCGTTAAGACAATGGAAAAATCATATGCGTCATTATCTGAATATTGAAAGAACGTAGGTGACGGAGAGGAACAAAATGGTGCAATTCAAGGACATGTGGCAGAGAGTAGTGCAGGCACTGGAGATATGGGTGAGAACAGGTGGGTCTGGGCACGAGTGATGTAGTTGATGTTTGTGTGCTTCTGTATGTTGTCTTTTGTAGCCTCTGTGTATGTTTTGTTTTGTATTGTTTGAAGAAAATGAAATTAAGATAAGACACCTGCCAATATGAATCTTTAGTGTACAGTTCCTCTTTTTACTTGAGCTCATAAAGACCATTGGTCTTATGACTCTATTTATCCCATAAAAGCACACAAATCAATCATTTCTGTGTTAATGCGTTTACACCACTTAATACAGTCATGTCACATGGACTTTTTAAGGAAGAAGCTATCATGTGGCCTGTGGATATGCTTGAGGCTACCCATGTGCTGCATCAAGGACATCTTCCATGCTTTTTGGGGGGATAAAATCTCATTTTATTTGTCACATGCGCTGAATATAACAGGTGGACTTCTAGGCAGAGTTGCAAAGAAAAAGCCATATCTCAGACTGGCCAATAAAAATAAAAGATTAAGATGGACAAAAGAACCCAGACACTGGACCGAGGAACTCTGCCTAGAAGGCCAGCATCCCAGAGTCTCCTCTTCACTGTTGACGTTGAGACTGGTGTTATGCGGGTACTATTTATCTATTTATCTATTCTCAAACTAGATACTCTAATGTACTTTTGCTCAGTTGTGCATCGGGGCCTCTCACTCCTCTTTCTATTCTGGTTAGAGACAGTTTGCGCTGTTCTGTGAAGGGAGTAGTACACAGCGTTGTACGAGATCTTAAGTTTCTTGGCAATTTCTCGCATGGAACAGCCTTCATTTCTCAGAACAAGAATAGACTGACAAATTTCAGAAGAAAGTTCTTTGTTTCTGACCATTTTTAGCCTGTAATCGAACCCACAAATGCTGATGCTGCAGATACTTAACTAGACCAAAGAAGGCCAGTTTTATTGCTTCTTTAATCAACAGTTTTCAGCTGTGCTAACATAATTGCAAAAAGGTTTTCTAATGATCAATTAGACTTTGAAATTTATAAACTTGGATTAGCTAACACAACATGCCATTGGAACACAGGAGTGATGGTTGCTGATAACGGGCCTCTGTACGCCTATGTAGATATTCTATAAAAACATTTCTAAGTGACCCCAAACTTTTGAACAGTACTGTAGGTAGAGTTATTAAAGTGACTATGCATAGATAATAACAGAGAGTTGCAGCAGTGTAAAATAGGATCTGGGTAGCCCTTTGATTAGCTGTTCAGGAGTCTTATGACTTGGGGGTAGAAGCTGTTTAGAAGCCTCTTGGATCTCGACTTGGTGCTTCGGTACCGCTTGCCGTGTGGTAGCAAAGAGAACAGTCTATGACTAGGGTGGCTGGACTCTATGACCATTTTTAGGGCCTTCCTCTGGTATATAGGTCCTGGATGGCAGGAAGTTTGGCCCCAGTCGATGAGAATGGGGGCGTGCCATGTCCTCCTTTTCCTGTAGTCCACAATCATCTCCTTTGTCTGATCACATTGAGGGATAGGTTGTTGTCCTTGCACCACACGGTCAGGTCTCTGACCTGCCTATTGGCTGTCTCGTTTTTGTCGGTGATCAGGCCTACCACTGGTGTGTTATCTGCAAACTTAATGATGGTGTTGGAGTCGTGCCTGGCCATGCAGTCATGGGTGAACAGGGAGTACAGGAGAGGACTGAGCACGCACCCCTGAGGGGCTCCCGTGTTGAGGATCAGCGTGGCGGATGTGCTGTTACCTACCCTTACAATCTAGAAGAAAAAAGAAACGCACACCTATGTAGGCGAGGTGCTGGCTAGCGGAGTAGAAAACTAGAAAATAAAGGAGAGCCGCACACTCTAGGAGCTCAGATGCAAAAATATTTAATTACCAACGTTTCGACAGGCAAGCTGTCTTCATCAGGGTACAATCACAGACACTGCGGGATGACTCGTTTATATATAGTGTCAAGACACACAGGTGTCTGTAATCATGGCCAACAGTGGCCTAATATCATTGGTTAATTACTCATATTAAAACGGCATAGAATGAGCAACATACAATTACCTACCCTTACAACTTGGGGGCGGCCCGTCAGCAAGTACAGGATCCAGTTGCAGAGGGAGGTGTTTAGTCCCAGGGTCCTTAGCTTAGTGATGAGCTTTGAGGGCACTATGGTGTTGAACGCTGAGCTGTAGTCAATGAATAGCATTCTCACATAGGTGTTCCTTTTGTCCATGTGTGAAAGGGCAGTGTGGAGTGCAATAGAGATTGCATCATCTGTGGATCTGTTGGGGTGGTATGCAAATTGGAGTGGGTCTAGGGTTTCTGGGATAATGGTGTTCATGTGAGCCATGACCAGCCTTTCAAAGCACTTCATGGCTACAGACGCGAGTGCTACGGGTTGGTAGCCTTAGTGTTCTTTGGGCACAGGGACTATGGGTGGTCTGCTTGAAACATGTTGGTATTACAGACTCAGACAGGGAAAGGTTGAAAATGTCAGTGAAGACACTTGCCAGTTGGTCAGTGCATGCTCGGAGTACACGTCCTTGTAATCCGTCTGGCCCTGCGGCCTTGTGAATGTTGGCATGTTTCAGTGTTACTTACCTCGAAGCGAGCATAGAAGTAATTTAGCTCATCTGGTAGGCTCGTTTCACTGGCCAGCTCTCAGCTGTGCTTCCCTTTGTCCCTTTGTAGTCTGTAATAGTTTGCAAGCCCTGCCACATCCGACGAGCGTCAGAGCCAGTGTAGTACGATTCGATTTTAGTCCTGTATTGACGCTTTGCCTGTTTGATGGTTCATCGGAGGACATAGCGGGATTTCGTATAAGCTTCCGGTTTAGTGTCCCGCTCCTTGAAAGCGGCAGCTCTACCCTTTAGCTCAGTGCGGATGTTGCCTGTAATCCATGGCTTCTGGTTGGGGTATGTACGTACAGTCACTGTGGGGACGACGCCATCAATGCACTTATTGATGAAGCCAGTGACTGATGTGGTGTACTCCTCAATGTCATCAGAAGAATCCCAGAACATATTCCAGTCTGTGCAAGCAAAACAGTCCTGTAGCTTAGCATCTGCTTCATCTGACCACTTTTTTATAGGCTGAGTCACTGGTGTTTCCTGCTTTACTGCTTGTAAGCAGGAGTCAGGAGGATAGAATTATGGTCAGATTTGACATGGAGTCATCTGTGAAATTCAGCGGGGCTTTTAGGAACTTCCACTATACAGAAGTCCATTCATGTCAAGTGCATTCCACTCCTTGGAAACTGAAATTATCTCAATTTCAGATTTGGCTTGAAATAAGACAAAGTGTATGATGTGAATAACCTTTACCTTAAGCTAGTATCTTTCCCTCTAAACTAAGAATCAGCCTTCAACTGTGATAGAAGAATTGTTTTATTAGAAAGAAAACATGAAAATGTTCTTGAATGTGGGAATGAAGTTCAATAAAGATGCCTCCTTTGCTCTATAATGGATGAGATCTGGGAAAATGGAAGTAATAGTGTAGAAAATAAAAAAAGTTTTACCACAGTTGGCCTTTGTTCAGGTCAAGTAGTTAGGCCTAATCAAATCCAATTTTATTTGTCACATGCGCCGAATACAACCTTACCCCTGAAATGCTTACTTACGAGCCCTTAACCAACAATGCAGAGTATTTAAAAGTAAGTAAGAAAAACTTGTTAAATAAACTAAAGGAAAATTAGTAACACAATAAAAATAACAATAACAAGGCTATGTACAAGAGGTACCGGTACCGAGTCAATGTGCAGGGTTAAGGTGTAGTCAAGGTAATTAAGGTAATATGTACATGTAGGTAGGGGTAAAGTGACTATACATAGATAATAAACAGAGAGTAGCAGCTGTGTGTGTGTGTGTGTGTGTGTGTGTGTGTGTGTGTGTGTGTGTGTGTGTGTGTGTGTGTGTGTGTGTGTGTGTGTGTGTGTGTGTGTGTGTGTGTGTGTGTGTGTGTGTGTGTGTGTTGGAGTGTCAGTGTAGTGTGTGTGGTTAGAGTCCAGTGAGTGTACATTGATCCTGTGCAAGAGGACAAAATCCTGTATCATTGCAAGAAATAATAATAGATAAGAATTAAACAAGGGGGTCAATGCAAATAGTCCAGGTACCCTTTTGATGAACTGTTCAGCAGTCTTATGGCTTGTTGGTAGGAGCTGTTAATGTCAGTGAAACTCTGTTTAATGATATCTGTGGCATTTCATTGAAATTAGCTTCGGGCAACTAAGAACATAGGTTTCACACAATGTATCCTCTGTTAAATTTTGGAAATGCCCAGATTAGTTAACTTGAAAGTTTCTTGGGTTGTTTTTTCCATATCATCACACGTTACTTCTAAACTGGTTCACATAATTGAGTCATTAGAGCTGACGAACTTTAATAGCCTCCTCAAGTGGGGCTCTGTGTACATTGATGGTGCTGTTATTTATTTAACTAGGCAAGTCAGTTAAGAACAAATTCTTATTTACAATGGCGGCCTACACCAGCCAAACCCAGACAACGCTGGGCCGATTGTGCACTATGCAACTCCCAATCACGGCCAGTTGGATTCGAACCAGGCTTTCTGTAGTGGCGCCTTAGACCACTGCGCCACTCAGGAGCCCATGTTATGTTAGCCTACCAACCAGGACCACTAAGTAATGAAGTTAAGTGGCACAGCTATAGTTTGCCATGTTTAGCTAGACACTAATCAATGTATTAGTCTACCTACACGACTAATAGGGTTGTAGTAAGCTTTCAGATACTTTTAAAATCTTTTCAAAAGTTGTAACATCATCTACTATGTCAAGGTCAATCCCGCTTAAGACCTTGAGCAACTTCATCTCTGAATAATTTCAGTAGTCACAGAAAGTTGACTCAATCTTGTGCCTGTAGGCCTATTCATGTTTTCTGATTGAATCGGTGTATGGTGTTTCCAATTATGCTTTGGAAATCAAATCACTTATGCATGTTTCATTTATTTATTCAGTGACTGTTGCAAGGTATAGGATATTAAAAGCCCCTACTTCAACATTAAGTTTCTAGTACAGTTTTTGAAGGGCTAAGTAGTAGACCTATGCTTTAATTTAGACTGAGCGCTCAGGCTTCAGAATCCTGTTCAGCCGTCTTGGAATACCTGATGTTCAAATGCTGACCCTTCTACCTCCGGAGGGTGTTTTCAGCTGTTATCGTGACTGTTGTAGACATTCCACCACAGAACAAGAAAAATAGCTTGCACTTTGCAAACTGTACAAGGCTATAAACAAGCAACAACAAAAAATATATCCAGGGGCTGCTTTTCTGGTGGCGTAAAGTCTAATAATATGCATGAAATATCAATGCAGAAGCAATGTATCTGTCAATTTGCTATGCTCCTCTAATTGCTGAATGCAAAACTGTGATTCGCAGTTCGATCACATGCGCGTCCTTTACAAATTGCAAAGATGTCATAACCCGCGCACTTCAGCAGCTATACTTATTTAGTGCTGAAAGGCTCTGGAAGTTCAGGAGTTGATAGGCTGAATTGAAAGTTGTGCAAGCCAGACCTGCATAAACACTTGGAGAAGAGTTTGTTATATTTCATATTATACTTCAAATCTTTAAAACTACAATTTTCAGAGGTAAGAATGTTATTCCATCGTTTTTATCCGCCTTCAAGAAATGTTTCCTTATTTGCCTAGGCGAGGCTACCTAGTTGGTCAAACTTAAGGCAGATGGAGTCATTAGCCTGGGCTACAACAAGGTGTTAGTGGTAGCCTATGTTGGCATATAGTTTTTATATATATCATTGACAGTAATTCTATCCAAAGCTCTGCTTACTTGATCTTATTTGAAGCATATAATTGTCTTGTCTTTCAATATTTTCCTTTAAATTTGATAGTGTGAGCAGAATTGCTTTCTGTGTTTATGTTTCTGGTCAATGCCACTAGGCTGTGGCTTAATATTTGATCATACTAAAACCTTGATGTAAGGATGGATGACCTCTGGTTTATGTAAATATTTATTGAGTTCCTTACTGTTGCTTAAATTAATTACAGAATTGTTTGAAATGGTTTCTTCATTGCAGCACTGCTGAACAGTTCATTCCCTTTCATGACTCCCATTGTTCACTGTCATCCTCCTTGGGTATGGTCAGCGCCCATTGAAGGGATAACTAGATTTGCATGCTAGGAGCATAGAACAACTGTTATCATTGTGGCACCCTAGCAGCTGACATTACCATGTAAACAGGATGTTAGATTCAAGATAAGAAAGTCATTATGAAACAGATGTGGGAAAGACTGCTTGGGGCATTCTGCTTTGCCCCCTGTGTCCCTATGAGGTGTTTGCCTGACAGTCACTAAGGTAATTCACTCTTTCTACATATTCTGTTTTACAGGATTGGTGAAAAGGACATGTCGTACACAAATAATCATTACATTGAGGTGAGCTGGAAAATATATAAAAACAATAACCAGGGGTTAAACGCTTGATTTCAAGGGAGTAAATTGTCCTTCTTTCTCCAGGCCAACGCCGTGCAACGGGTGGCTAGTCTGCCGCTCTTCGACTCCGCCCTGAAATCTGTTGTTTCAGTTTACACGGGCGTAAAGGGCCGTTACCCGCTCCTGGGTGTGGTGGGGGGCGTGGCTGAGATTGGGGTGCGTAATGTGTCCCAGGCTGCCATTCTCCGTGCCACCCCCCTCCTACTTAGTCTGGAACCCCAGAGTGAGTCCACTGAATACTGAAAACTCTACTGATTTATTCTACCCTATTGCCTTATAACTCATCTGCCATCAAATATAAAATGTAAAATGTGAATAATTTTAACATGGATGCCACCGCTACCACCAAATAACTCAAACTTTTGGTTTCCTTCCCTCACCATTGGTTCTCTCCTCCATATTGCAGTTGAGGTCGTCAATAACTATGCTTGTATGGGCTTGGACCAGCTGGAAAAGAACTTTCCCGTCCTGCACCAGTCTACAGAGGAGGTGGGTGTCTTCTCTCTCTGTTTCTGTTCTGCCTGGCCCAGTGGGTGATGATGCAGTGTGTGAGCCTGACTGACTGGTCTGTTATCGTAGACACATTCTGATTGTTCCAGCATTAACTGACCTTTCACACCACTTTATAGTCTATTAGATGCATTACCAGAGTTTCAATAGTTGACATTGACATTAAGTTTGCATGGTGTTAGACTATGTGGAAGGTTACTGCTACTGACCATTAATCATGTTGGATGGATTCCATTTATAACATCCTACTGTTGCTCTGACTGATTATTTCTCCCTTTTTCTAAATTCCAAACTGCCTCTCTCCCTTTCTTTCTGCCTTATAATCTACAACTATTCTACCACTCCCACCTCCCCCCTTTTCTTCACTCGCCATCTTTCACTTCTTTCATTATCTCAACACCCTGCTACTTCTTTATCACCCTATTCCCTACAACCCTCCTCTCCTCCACCCACCATCCTCCCCACAGGTATTGGGTCACCTGAAGGATGCCTTCTTTCTGACCCTGGATGACGTGCAACTTCGTGTGAATGATGAGCTGGACGGGATACAGGGGCGCTGGGACAAGCTGACCGATGCCACCTGGTACTACCTCCTAGCTCTGCAGGAGTCACAGCTGGGTCAGATGGCCACCTCGGGCCTGGACGACATCCTCACACGCTCAGAGGAGGCCATGGCCAAGTACATGCCCCTGACGGCTACACTGCGTGAGTTTGGGTGGAGGGTAGTGGAGGGGCTAGTGCACTTTACACAGTCTCTGCCGAATGGTGGATTGGGAGGCTGTCTTTCCGCTGAAGTGTATTCATGAATGCTTTATGAGGTCTTTGGTCTAAAGTCAGGTAAGAGTATACAGTGTACACCACAATCTGCATGGTCATCCTATTGCTGCTTTCTGAGCTTTACCACAGGGGGGCGATAATGCTCTTCAAGTGTTTGATAATGTCCCTACTAATTTGCTTTGAGGCTGTTCTAATACACAATGACATCCATAATAACAGATTTGAGAATAAAAACTTATTTTCAAATCTTTCTATTGTGTTGTTTTGTAAATATTTTAATCATAGGAAAACATATAGTAATTAACTCATTAAAATAGAGTATAATTGATATCTGCTGTCTGTAAAGGAGATCAAATCAACATGAAAACCAGATTGATGTGATGCACTGTTGTCTTGGTAACATTGCAGTACATTATCAAATCATACTGACTCATATCCTCACTTGACATATAAAGTGTGCTTGTAAATTCTATTTCCTTTCATCATTCATCAACATGTAAACAATCAAGCATGTTTTTAGATGATGGTGTGTAATTGTAGAGTGCATAGACTGTGTTGATCAGACAGTGTGTCACACTGATGATGCTCTGTGTGTGGGGGAAGAGGTGTTTGGAAGGGGTGAAAGGAGTTGTGATGCCTGTGTGGAAGAAATGACACATAGCCTACCGTGCAAATACAACCAACTACCAGTAACCCACTGGGCACAGACGTCAATTCAATGTCTACTCCACATTGGTTCAACGTTGATTCAACCAGTGTGTGCCCAGTGGGAAGTATATGACCCTAACACCTCGCTCTGTCAATATGGCTGTGTCCAGTCTGCATCGAATATTGGACGCTACAGTTACGAGGGCAAGTTTTGGCAACAAAGACACATCTACATCTTTCTGTTGAGTTGACCACACCATATTTGTCTTTTGACTTGCCTCTGTGTGTTCCCCAGGCCTAGAGTGGGAGAGGAGGACACAGCAGTTTGAGGATGAAGATGGGGAGGATGAGCCTGGGTTGTGGACGCGGTTCCGAAGCCTCCTGCTCTGTCTGAGCCTGCAGCTGTACCACCGCCTGCTGAAGCTCAGAAACAGGCTGGAGCAGGCCATGGTGATGCTACAGGATGCTACCGAAAGGGTGAGAAACACCTAGAATCCTCTCTATGGCTGTGTCCCTAAAACAAACCTTCGTCTGCTTTCGTTCCCTGTAGTCTCAACTACAGGCCTCTTGCTTTACACATATCACGTCCTAGCCCAGATCAATCTGCTCTCTCCTCTTCGCCCTTTCTCACACTATGACTCTCATTCATCTGAACCACCCATCCTTTGCCACCCTCCGTGTCTCACTCCCCTGTGTTTTTTACACCTTTCTCTTCCTTCTCGTTTTCCTCCACACACCAATCTGTTCCTCATTGCTGTCAGACCTCGCGTCCATCCTGATAAACTATACCGCCTCCTCTTTACTCAATCAGGGTACAGCACAAAATCGAACAAGGTATTAAAGACATTTAGATGTACAGTTAAAATAGTCTAACATTCAGACAATATAATAATTTATACTAAAAGTGTAACATAATGATAATAACAATGTAATAATAAAATAACGACACAACAGAATAACTTTAAATGGATGAATAAAACAGAGCATTTTCAGGCAGCACCTCAGCTGCTCTTTGTTGACCTCCTCTGTAATCACTTGATGCTAGGTCCCTCGGGAGGTTCTATAACCACCACAACATCCTCGGCTGTCTCTGTCTGCCTTTATTGGGTTCGGGTTAAATAGAAGCAGGCTACGTGCCCAGAGACATGGTCAGTGCTCTCTGTGAAGGCTCTAGGGCACTCCCTGCATTTCCTGTCTACATGAGCAGAGGGCTGGGGCTCAGTATTACCCTTACCCGGGAACAGAGTTCTGAGCACCATCATAAAGATGTACCAGACTCAAATCTCCTGGGGCTATAGCAGACTCTATGGCTTAGGACAGAAGGAGGGGAGGGAGGGAGGGCTTATGAGACAAGTGAGACGACAACATTTGAATAGATAGTTCACATAAAACGTTTTTGTTATCCTTGTTATCTTTTGAGGAATTTATTTTGATCATGCACAGGGAAAGGGACAGAAAGGGACATGAAATCTGCAACAAAAATGTACACAAGAGATACATAGTACGTCAACATGAAAAGCATCATGACAATGGCACCACTGCCATCCAAATTAACTACTTGAAAGGGACAAAGATAGAAAAATATATATTTAACCTTTATTTAACTAGGCAAGTCAGTTAAGAACAAATTCTTATTTAGAATGACAGCCTACCGGGGAACAGTGGGTTAACTGCCTTGTTCATGGGCAGAAAGCCAGATTTTACATTGTCAGCTCGGAGAGTCGATCCAGCAACCTTTTGGGTACTGGCCCAGCGCTCTAACCACTAAGCTACCTCCCGTCCCGAGAGTGGTCCCTGTGGGATTTGGCCTACGTGAGCTTTAGAGCCTACCACTGCCCCTGCAGCACACACTCAGACAGACAAACACACAGAGCGATGAGGAGATATGAGGGCTGGGGGGCAAGACTTTGATGGACCAATAAGACACAGACAGTGAACATACACAGCTCTCTGAATGCAAGAGTTGTGGAAACTAACAAAAAACAGTATGGTGGCATATTTAGAAATTAATTCATTGTGAGGCTTGCTGTTGTTATGAAGCTCAAGCTGGGTTTAGGTCAGTTGAAATTGGGGGATATTTTCAATAACAGGGCCACTATATGGGGCACCTCAAGGAGGCTTTTAGGAAAGAGGATGAACATTGAGAAGGATAACTACTAGAATTTCAATGGATTGTTTTATAGTACATTAATGTTTAGGTTTACGGTTCTATGAACTAAAATTGGGTTTAAAGTGAAGCTGTCAAAGTAGTTACTAAATAGAAAAATATCAAAATAAACAGTAACACTAGGAAATGTTTCATGAACTTTCGTAGAGATATTATATATTTTTCCTTACAACTATAGGGTTTCCAGCAGCCTCTTTGCTTGAACCTCTTGTAATGTGCTGTGATGAAACAACCTGAGTCCCCATTTTTCCCAGGGGTAATTGGTGCTAAATGACCCTAACTGCTGCTGCAGGCTGCTGGCTGGAGAGAGAGGAGAATAGGCTGGTGCTGAAAGCCCACCAATGAGGGTCGGCCTCATCAGACAAACACCCTCATTAATGCTCCTGCACACTCTCCCATAGAGACTGAGAAACTGGGACAGAAACGTGTGTGTGTGAGACAGCGTTTGCGTGTGTGTGGTGTCCTCAGAAGTCCTACATCGATGAAATTTGGCAGCGGGTACCATGCTGCATTGTTACGTTTGCCCTGAGTCTGTCCCCAGGCTACTTTGGGCCAGTGTCCTGTCCCCTCACCAGAATCCTTGGTTTGGTTTCACACAGCAGGAACAGAAGGGGATAGCCTGTCACTTAGCTGACCCAAATACCTCTCCCACCTCTTTTTGTCTTCCCCACCAAAACTGTGGGACTTTTGGCCTAGTTCTAGAGACTTGGTAAAACGTGTTTGCCTATCTGGAGCTGTTGAGCCACACTACAAGCTCACATGTAAAAGCCTGGAGGATGGTGTGATTTGATCTGCTTCTAGTTCCACGTAACTGCTGCGGTAAACAAGATACGCTGCCAGGCATTTTTTCGCGGCCACATCGAGCCAAGTGATGTGATATGTCAGATCTTATAATGCAGAAGAGAACAGACGTAAAAAGAATGACGCATTTCAACAATGGTCATATTCAAGTGTCCTCCAGGTCAGATGACATCCTCTAGAAAGTGGATGGACATTGGTTGCTTTTTATGGGTAAATTACTAGTTTTACAGTGGCTGTCAGTTTGTCATGTTTGTTTTTTCAACTTCACAAATAGTGGCGAGAAATCGCTTTCAACAATTTCCCCAAAGACTGATGAAATTCATATAGTTGGAAGTCGGAAGTTTACATACACTTAGGTTGGAGTCATTAAAACTCGTTTTTCAACCACTCCACAAATTTCTTGTTAACAAACTATAGTTTTGGCAAGTCGATTAGGACATCTACTTTGTGCATGACACAAGTAATTTTTCCAACAATTGTTTACAGACAGATTATTTGACTTATAACTCACAGTTTCATAATTCCAGTGGGTCAGAAGTTTACATACACTAAGTTGACTGTGCCTTTAAACAGCTTGAAAAATTCCAGAAAATTATGTCATGGCTTTAGAATCTTCTGAAAGGCTAATTGACATAATTTGAGTCAATTGGAGGTTTACCTGTGGATGTATTTCAAGGCCTACCTTCAAACTCAGTGCCTCTTCCCTTGACATCATGGGAAAATCCTCCTGAGCCAAGACCTCAGAAAAAAAATTGTAGACCTCCACAAGTCTGGTTCATCCTTGGGAGCAATTTCCAAACGCCTGAAGGTACCACGTTCATCTGTACAAACAATAGTATGCAAGTATAAACACCGTGGGACCACGCAGCCGTCATAGCACTCAGGAAGGTGATGCGTTCTGTCTCCTAGAGATGAACGTACTTTGGTGTGAAAAGTGCAAATCAATCCCAGAACAACAGCAAAGGACCTTGGGAAGATTCTGGAGGAAACAGGTACAAAAGTATCTATATCCACAGTAAAAATGAGTCCTATATCGACATAACCTGAAAGGCCGCTCAGCATGGAAAAGGCCACTGTTCCAAAATCGCCGTAAAAAAGCCAGACTATGGTTTGCATGGGGACAAAGATTGTACTTTTTGGAGAAATGTCCTCTGGTCTGATGAAACAAAAATAGAACTGTTTGGCCATAATGACCATCGTTATGTTTGGAGGAAAAAGGGGAGGCTTGCAAGCCGAAGAACATCATTCCAACCGTGAAGCACGGGGTGGCAGCATCATGTTGTGGGGGGGCTTTGCTGCAGGAGGGACTGGTGCACTTCACAAAATAGATGACATCATGAGGGAGGAAAATTATGTGGATATATTGAAGCAACATCTCAAGACATCAGTCAGGAAGTTAAAGCTTGGTTGCAAATGGGTCTTCCAAATGGACAATGACCCCAAGCATACTTCCAAAGTTGTGGCAAAATGGCTTAAGGACAACAAAGTCAAGGTATTGTAGTGGCCATCACAAAGCCCTGACCTCAATCCTATGGAACATTTGTTGGCAGAAATGAGAAAGTGTGTGCGAGCAAGGAGGCCTACAAACCTGACTCAGTTACACCAGCTCTGTCAGGCGGAATGGGGCAAAATCACCCACCCAACTTATTGTGGGAAGGTTGTGGACGGCTACCCGAAACGTTTGACACAAGTTAAACAATTTAAAGGCAATGCTACCAAATACTAATTGAGTGTATGTAAACTTCTGACCCACTGGGAATGTGATGAATGAAATAAAAGTTGAAATAAATCATTCTCTCTACTATTATTCTGACATTTCACATTCTTAAAATAAAGTGGTGATCCTAACTGACCTAAGACAGGGAATCTTTACTGGGATTAAATGTCAGGAATTGTGAAAAACTAAGTTTAAATGTATTTGGCTGAGGTGTATGTAAACTTCTGACTTCAACTGTAACTGCCATTATAAGTCTGTAAGTCTTCAGCTAAGTGCCTTATCATTGTATCATCAGATCGGCCTGAGCAGGCTGCTGGAGGTGGTGGGCTCTGTGCTCCAGAGGCTGCAGCTGCTCTATGTGTACCAGGTGTTGCGTCTAGAGGCCGTGAGGAGGCTGACCCTGGACCAGCTGAAGGCCCAGGTACGAGTCCTGGCTGAACTGGGGCCCGTCAAGCAGCTGCTGGGACTGCCTGCTCAGGTGCAGCTTGTGTTGGCCGACCTGCAGGAGCTGGGCAAGATCTTACTGCAGCTGCTGGTCAACAGCACCCCTCTCTACAACATGGTGAGCATTCTAAATTATAGTTGCACCCTTCCTTACTAGGTTACTTAACCTTCCTCTTTGTATCATCTCCCCTCGTCTAATCTCTCCTTTATTTGCCCTTATATGTCTCTCTGTATGTATATTCCCCACAGTCTTAATCCCCTGTGTACCCCCACCTTTTATCTCGGTCGCTTTCTCTCTCTGTCTCTCTCTCTCTCTGTCTGTCTCTCTTTCTCTCTCTATCTCTGTCTCTGTCTCAGCTCCAGCAGCCAAGTGATCAGGATGTGGAGGACTTCCTCAACCAGCAGGAATCCATGTCCTCTGACACCACTCGCCGCAGTTCTGCCAATAGCCTCTTTCTCAAGGCCATGGACGGCCGCCCACACAAACGCACAAGCTCGTATGCCCGCTCCCAAAGGGGCTCAACCAGTGCCCCCAGTCCAGCCCCAGCCAAATCGCCCAACGGCAGCCGTGGCAGCCAGAAGCAGGATGACCAGACTCTATCTCTGGAGCTCAAGGACCTGGATCTCCCTTCCACCATCGCTGTGTGTCATCGCTCTTCAGTACGCAGGGGCTCATCCAGCGGCATCAATCCCCCAGACCCCAGCCCAGCTCCCGACCCAGCCCCGGGTAACCCAGCCAACAACGATGACCAGCCTCTCTCTCGCCAGGGCAGCCAGAAGCCTGATGACCAGCCTCTTTCTCGCCAGGGCAGCCAGAAGCCTGACGACCAGCCTCTCTCTCGCCAGGGCAGCCAAAAGCAGGAAGACCAGCCTTCCTTTGTGGAGCTGTACAGCACTGTGTGTCGCCGCTCCTCAGCCATCAAGTTCCTCTTAGCCCCCATCATTCAGTACCTGAGCCCTGAGCCACTCTCAGATGAGATTGTTATACCTGAGGTGGAGTCCACCAAGTTCCATGCAGACACAAGAGACGAGAGCCCAACCATACGCCAGAGCCTGTCTGCCCGCTCCCACTGGAGCTCATCCAATGCCGTTGCACGCGAGGTGGAGACCACTGAGGACCTGAGTCCTGAACAAGTCTCAGATGAGGCCATTGCACTCGAGGTGGAGAGCACTGAGTACTACTCAGACATAGATGCAAGAGACGAGAGCCCATCCAGACGCAAGAGCATGTCTGCCCACTCCCAAAGAAGCTCCTCAAGTGCTGGCAACCCAGATGACCAGCCTCTCTCTCGCCGGGGCAGCCAGAAGCCAGACGATCAGCCTCTCTCTCTGGAGCTAGACCCCCTGGAGCTCCCTTCTACAAGCACCGTGCTTCGCCCCTCCTCGGCTGCCGAAGTCCTCCTTGGCTCCATCCTCCAGTACCTGAGCTCTGAGCCACCCTCAGATGAGACCATTATACCCGAGGTGGAGACCACCGAGAACCACACAGAAGCCAGAGATGAAAGCTCACCAAGACGCAAGAGCCTGTCTGCTCGCTCCCGCTGGAGCTCGTCCAGTGCTGTTGCACCCGAGGTGGAGACCACTGAGGACCTGAGCCCTGAGAAAGTCTCAGATGAGGCCATGGCACTCGAGGTGGAGAGCACTGAGTACTACTCAGATGCAAGAGACGTGAGCCCATCCAGACGCAACAGCCTGTCTCCCCGCTCCCACAGAAGGTCATCAAGTGCTGGTAACCCGGATGACCAACCTCTCTCTCACCGGGGCAGCCAGAAGCCAGACGACCAACCTCTCTCTCGCCAGGGCAGCCAGAAGCCAGACAACCAGCCTCTTTCTCTGGAGCTGGACCCCCTAGAGCTTCATTCTACCAGCACTGTGCGTCACCCCTCCTCGGCCGAGGTCCTTCCAGGTTCCATCCTCCAGTACATTAGCTCTGAGCCACACTCAGACGAGCCTGTTGTACCCGAGGTGGAGACCACCAAGAACCACACAGAAGCCAGAGACGAGAGCCCACCCAGAAGCAAGAGCCTGTCTGTTCACTCCCGCAGAAGCTCATCAAGTGCTGGCAACCCATCAAACGTCCGCCAGGGCAGCCAGATGTGGAATGACAAGCCTCTCTCTGTGGAGTTCGACATCCTGGAGGTCTCTTCTACCAGTGCTTTGCGCCGCCGATCCTTGGCTGCCGAGGTCCTCCTTGGCCCCATCCTCCAGTACCTGAGCTCTGAACCATCCTCAGACAAGACCGTTATACCCGAGGTGGAGACCGCAGACAAGAACGCACACGCAAAAGACGAGAGCCCACCCAGACACCAGAGCCTGTCTCCCCGCTCCCGCAGGAGCTCGTCCAGTGCTGTTGTGCCCGAGGTGGAGACCACTGAGTACTACTTTGACGAAGGAAACGGCAGCCCACTCAGACGCAAGAGCCTGTCAATCCGCTCCCGCAGGAGCTCATCCAGTGGAGGCAACACCCCAGCCCCCGGGCTAGCCCTGGACAACTCACACAATGACCGCCAGGGCAGCCAGATGCAGGACAGTCTGGAGGAGTTGGACACCCTGGCCCTCCCTTCAATCAGCGCCGTGCGTCGCCGCTCCTGGGCTGTCGAGGTCCTCCTAGACCCCATCCTGCAGTACCTGAACCCTGGGCACTCAGAAAAGGCCGATATAGAAGAGGCCGAAATATCCGTGGTGGAGGCCACAGAGCATTAAGAAGTCACCAGTGTCCTAGAAATGGCCCCCCTTTGCAGGCCCAGGTGTAAGACTTATTAGTTGATTTTAGTTTGTGGGTACACATAGGGGGGCCATATTTCAGCAGACATAATCTGTGATAGGTCCATTGGAATACAAAATGTGTCAATGTATGTCACTGAAAGATTCAGGCGCTCTACTTCATGTACAGACGCCAACCCACATTTGTTTTGGTTTCCTAACTGAGCATCATGTGACATTATACACCTTGTACCCCATTATATATTAGACCTAACTATTCTTCAATGATGTGCTAACCTGATGTCGCATTCTGTTTTCTGTTACACTAAGTAGGCGTGAGAAACATAGCTTGTCATGAT
The DNA here is from genome assembly GCF_016432855.1 of Salvelinus namaycush. Classification (NCBI taxonomy): domain Eukaryota; kingdom Metazoa; phylum Chordata; class Actinopteri; order Salmoniformes; family Salmonidae; genus Salvelinus; species Salvelinus namaycush. The sequence goes on from NC_052311.1 coordinate 52,981,402, forward strand.
TAAAGGTAGAATATGGATGGATTGGCCTAAAGATGGAAGCATGTTGAATGTGTTGATTGAGGAATGAGCATCGAATAGATAGTAGAAAATGTGTATGTCTTTATTACAATGTCATAACATTTAATATTTCATAACATATAATACATGACACGTTTAGATTGTCCTACAGTATGCATCAACATAATATTGGTTGTATTCAAGAAATAAATAACATTTGTATTGCTGCGGTGAAATATATTGAGGTTATGAAGAGTGAAATAAAGGGTCATTTCCCCATCTACAGTACAGTATTCAGTTCATACATGTACTTTCCCAGATTAACCCATTCCGGTTTCATGCATTGCATAAAGGTGAACATTACAACATATAACTTTTCTCCAAGATTTATTACACAGAAATTAAATAGTTTTATCCACATTAGAGAGAATACAGTAGACGGCACGCGTCAAACGTTTGATTTATGACCCTATGTCCGGATGACGTGTGCATGCCCATATTTGGGCATCTGGTCAGGACATCCTGGCGGGAAGTTGTGTGTGTGTGTGTGTGTGTGTGTATGTGTGTGTGTGTGTCTGCAGAGGTGTTTGAAACAATGTTTTTTTTTTTTATCTAAACAATTCAACAATAGGAGGGCATATACATATCGCGTATTAATTAATGCTGTGGGATAAATCAGGTGTTTCTTGGTGGTCTTAAACAAATCTACTGTGAAACAAAAGTGTACACTTTACACACGTTTATTGACTTTAAAAAAAAGACCACAGTAACATGTCAGATATAGTAGAGATGCTACAAAATCTGCTAGTTTGTATGTATTATCCAAAGCCTGTCTGGATGTGAACTACATTGTGCCTGGAAAACTTACGGAGCTGGGGCTTGTGTGGGATATCCTACGAGCAAGAGAGCCTGTCTTGACGACGGGGTGGAATTGGAAACGGCAGGATGTATAAACCTATAACCGGGCCCTTTATCTGTAAGAAAGGAATAGTAAAATTGTTTAATTAATTACAACATGTTTTAAAAGGTCTGTACTAAATATTTTGAATTAAATAAATGGTTTTAAATTTGTATCTCACCCTTTAACGAACGGGAATCGATTGTTTTCTCTCTCGCGGAGAAAGGCTTTTCTGGGAAATGGGTCCGTGCGTTTCAAAACAATGTATTATTTTATACGAATACAGTCTTTCCTACAACAGCATGTTATAAATATTTAAAAGGTTATTAAAGTGCAGGACTGTGTGTGGTAATGATGTACAACTATAGTACAACAATGTTTATACATAACACATTTGTGCATGTTTAAATATTGCGCAGTAATAATTATAACATGTTTTAAAAAGGTTTGTACTAAAGATTTAGAATTAAATAAAGGAATTTAAAACAGTATCTCACCTTTAATGAAAGGAATATGTATTTTCGCTCTATCACCAAGCATGTCCCTGAGAAAAAAGGCTTTCTGGAAAGACGTGTGCGTGCGTGTGTGCGTGCGTGTATGTGTGTGTTTCAAAAACAAAGAGGGGTGGGGGGTGTGTGTCTCTGCAAGGGGCATTTGAAACCAAGGTTTGCACTATCATGCAAACTGTATGTACAGATATCTGTCTACCCCCATCAAGAAGTGTGTGGGCGTCTCTTCAATTGCTCTTGAAACAATAACGGCACTTTCGATTCATTACCACACAAGCCTTTCAAATCCGTATTTATTTCACCCCAGAAGATGTGTGGGGCGCAAAAGTCAAACAGCCCAGACAGAATACATTATGTCGAGACAGCCCCTAGGGTTTAAAACAATGTTATACCGGTGACATATGCATACTGGGTTCCTCAAAAAAAAACTAAAAACAGAAGGTGTTATATCCCAGACGTTGTAGGAAATCAAAAGGCAATGCAGCCAGCATAGAATATGTCTAGACATCCCCTCCTGTTGTTTTAAATCATTGTTTTGTTCTCTAAACATTCTGGGGTACTACAGGTCCATTTTTGCATACAGGACGGCGCCCCAGAAAAACTTCACCACCGCTCTGTAAATTTACCCCACATGACGTGTTAGGGACACGACTTCGGAGGAGCAGATGAAACAGATGCTATTCTACGGTTTTGTACTAACGGCCTAATTCCAAACACCAGCCATCAGCCCAGAACAGCTAAAAGATAATCGGTGAATCCTTCCTTTCTCATGGAACTTTTTTTGAAGGTGAGTTGAATATTCATTGGGATGTTTGTATATAGATATATATTATTTACGAATGATAGGTATTAATTCTTGGCATTTACATGTATGTTTTCTAAAAATGAAGGCTATTTATCCATTGAACCATTGTTTTTATTCATACTGTTTGTAAACAATAGCTTCGGCCCTCTTAGGGTCTATTTGACCCGCTTATTATATCAAACCTCTCAGACTAGAAAGTATGATTAGAAAGTATGGTTAGAAAGTATGATTAGAAACCATGGCCAACTATGTTCAAACTGTGATTAGAAACGATAATTAGAAACTATGACAAAACTATGATCAAACTATGAAGTGTGTGAATGAATGGCTGTGTGTGTGAATGATGATCTATTGTTTAAGTGTGTAATATTACTCTCTCAATGTATACCAAAGTAACAAATATTTAACAACGTTTCAACATTCGGTATTGCAACATTTATGAAAGACAATGACATACAATTTTAGACAATTATCAATATAATGTGCCTCATAGAGTGCAGCTGTGCTAACTTTAGGTGATATATTCTCTCTCTTGCTCTCTCTCTCAGGCTATGAAAAAGACAAAAGACAGGACATTGACTCCCGAGTGTTGAACTTATGCCCACTTTACAGCCACCCTGGTTATTATATTTACCCTGAGGGTCATCTACGAACGTTGGAACATCTTGAAAAACAATAAGGGGCCCATGTGCTCTTAAATGTCCACTCAGAGCATGGTAACTCTATAATTTTGTTCCTAGGTTTATGACTTCTAGGGAGTGTTTCCAAGAGGCTGTGCTGAGGCATATGCATTGATAGGGCTTAGATTTTATAGACAGGGTATCTGTAAAACACATTGTGACAACTATTGAAGATGCAAAAAGGGGTTTTAAGAAATACATTTGTTTGAGAATGGACAAACAACATGATAAGGACAACTCCGAGATAGAACCAATATTCAGTCAAGATATTCTAAAACTGGAGGACAACGATTTTCACGATATATCTCTATGTCAATTGTATTTATTTTTTATGATAAAATATATATATTTTGATTTTTTTTGTATATATTTTGAATAATTATAGTTGAATATTATTGTAGAAAATCCCAAGGACATTGGTGGAAACGTCCTTTAATTCGAGGCCTCATTTTCAGCAGTGCCGGGGGATGCCTTAATTAGGTCGGGTGGTAATGTACAACAGATCTCATCCCATCAAATGAGGAAATAGCCATAACCCGATCTCGCTGCACATTTGTGGCCTGCTGGAGGTCATTTTGCAGGGCTCTGGCAATGCTACTCCTTGCACAAAGGCGGAGGTAGCGGTCCTGCTGCTGGGTTGTTGCCCTCCTACGGCCTCCTCCACGTCTCCTGATGTACTGGCCTGTCTCCTTGTAGCGCCTCCATGCTCTGGACACTACGCTGACAGACACAGCAAACCTTCTTGTCACAGCTCGCATTGATGTGCCATCCTGGATGAGCTGCACTACCTGAGCCACTTGTGTGGGTTGTAGACTCCGTCTCATGCTACCACTAGAGTGAGAGCACCGCCAGCATTCAAAAGTGACCAAAACATCAGCCAGGAAGCATAGGAACTGAGAAGTGGTCTGTGGTCACCACCTGCAGAATCACTCCTTTATTGGGGGTGTCTTGCTAATTGCCTATAATTTCCACCTTTTGTCTATTCCATTTGCACAACAGCATGTGCAATTTATTGTCAATCAGTGTTGCTTCCTAAGTGGACAGTTTGATTTCACAGAAGTGTGATTGACTTGGAGTTACATTGTGTTGTTTAAGTGTTCCCTTTATTTTTTTGAGCAGTGTATAAATGACTCAATGATGATACCTATTGACTTCTTAATGAACCGGCATGTGGAATTCCCTAAGTATGTTAATAATGATTGTTAGGATTTGATCTTTGTGATTATGAATTTGCTTGGATACCGGTTTTGAATTTGATTGTGATACCTGTTATTCTGTTTCCTATGTTATGCAGCACATACTACTCCGTAAATATACAATTTTTATGGTTAAAGCAATTCAGGCCACAGTCTCAACCATTCCTCGGGTACCTGTTCACCTTCACTGTCAGTCATACTACCTGTCCAGCTACCAGCACAGATTCCAATAATCTTTCAATTATTTAAAACGTCTATAGGATACTCAGCTGAGACCGGGAATAATTGATTTGGAGGCATCCAACATTAACGGTTATAACTATTGAAGATGCAAAAAAGGGGTTTTCAGAAATACATTTGGTTTGCAGATATGTATTATTATAAAAATAATATAACATTATTATCATAATCTTTATTATTATTATGTTACATGCGAGACATACCCAGAAATGTCAACGTAGACAACTTACAAGAATGTGTTCACAGTAGATTTGTTTAAGACCACCAAGAAACACCTGATTTATCCCACAGCATTAATTAATAAGCGATATGTATATGCCCTCCTATTGTTGAATTGTTTAGATTTAAAAAAAAAAACATTGTTTCAAACACCCCTGCAGAGACAGAGACACACACACACACGCACACGCACATGCACACACACACACACACACACACACACACACACACACACACACACACACACACACACACACACACACACACACACACACACACACACACACACACACACACACACACACACCAGGATAGATCAAATGCCTACACATACTTTAACATATACAGATGCACTATTTTTATTTTACCTTTGTTTAACCAGGTAGGCAAGTTGAGAACAAGTTCTCATTTACAACTGCGACCTGGCCAAGATAAAGCAAAGACATACAACAACACAGAGTTAGTTACACATGGAGTAAAACAAACATACAGTCAATAATACATTACAAAAACAAGTCTATATACAATGTGAGCAAATGAGGTGAGATAAGGGAGGTAAAGGAAATAAAAAGGCCACGGTGGCGAAGTAAATATAATATAGCAATTAAAAACACTGGAATTGTAGATTTGCAGTAGGTGAATGTGCAAAGTAGAAATACTAGAATACTAGAAATACTATCTTGTTAAATAAACACCAACTAAAGAGTGACAGCTTCAAAGGAATAGATGCACTATATGCATAAATTAACACTCACTCTAAGGCATGAGAACAGGAACAGGATGTCCTGACAGGATGCCCCTATATTGGCACTCCCTAGAGCACGTGATAACTTCCCGCCAGGATGTCCTGACCAGATGCCCAAATATGGGCATACATGCTTAGTCCGGACATAGGGTCATAAATCAAATGTTTGACGTGTGCCGTCTACTGTATTCTCTCTCACATTAATATATTTATTTATTTACAATTCTCAAACAAACGTGTGCACGGCACAAATAAGCATCAAGTCTGCTAGAACTTGTAACATAGTTACATTACTAATTTTAAAGTTGTTCGTTTTCAGATAAAGTATAATACTGAAATGTAATTGTTTGCTGTTTTGCATTGCTGATTATACACACATCAAGCCTTCAGCATTTTACAAACTGAGTGTACATTGTCACTGAAAAGAAATTCCCTAACAATTGGCAATGGGTAAGACTTCCATGAGATCAACAGTAGTGTCAGATGTCAGCTACTCCAGATTCCTGTTCATGCTTCACATTGAATACATAATGAGTGAAGGATGGAAGTGCACATGATTTCTCATACAGTTTATCTACAGTACTGTAAGCCTACTTTTCAACTTCAAAAAGTAGAATAAATTATTGAATGACTGCTTCCATCTGCAATTCAATCTTTCGTGTAACTCTACAAGATAACCAATTTCTCCTTTCTGAAAACCGTCCCAATTAAGTTCCCTCTCAAAACCAGTTGAAGTTGTTAGAACACACCTGCTTTTGCACTACAACCTGCCATAGACTATTTTTCTCAATTGCCAACGGCGTAGCTACCTACATGTTCTGACTATCCAAATCCCATTGCGCATAATGTAGCCTATCCTGTGGTAGATTACTCTGCACGTTTCTTCCCGAATACAGCTGACATGCTTCTCACTATACTTTTAATACCCGCAACACCTTTCCGCAGAGCTCTCGACTCTTCGATAAGATCTATCAATCCATGGAACACCAGCAAAACACCGTGGTATGTTTCAGCTGCGGATATCTAAAAAAATACGCAGTCTTCAGAGAGAGCAAGGAGTCGGCCCTCCCCACTTGAGACTGTCCGTCGGTGCTGCAAATCGCGTTTGTTTCCAACAATGATGATGGGCGCTGTTGCAGACATCTTCCTACTGGCATGGCGGATGCGCTGCACTTGTTGGCGCACTACCTCAAAGCTGGAGCGGTCGCAGATGCTGTATACCAGTATCACGCCGTCTGCCCATTGAAGCTGTTTCTCACTTATCGACCCAGTTATTGCACCGTCCTAAAAACACATACAAACTTGACGTATGAGTTGTCACTATGGTTCGATGACAAATTGGCAAATGCGTAATGATGAATAGCGACATTTGTGTAGTCCAAGAGTGTTTACCTGTGGGTAGAGCGAGTCTCACATGTTGAAGGATATTTCCCTCCCGTCAATTGTGTCAATATGACTGTAAATTGATTCTGACGGAGAAACATATGAATTAAATCAAAAACATCATAATGTATTAAATGGTCAGCATTACGCACAATATGGCAAGCGTACCTATTTCACCGTACTCGCCTATACATCTTCTGGTAATAAATCGCAAGCGTACCTATTTCACCGTACTCGCCTATACATCTTCTGGTAATAAATCGCAAGCGTACCTATTTCACCGTACTCGCCTATACATCTTCTGGTAATAAATCGCAAGCGTACCTATTTCACCGTACTCGCCTATACATCTTCTGGTAATAAATCGCAAGCGTACCTATTTCACCGTACTCGCCTATACATCTTCTGGTAATAAATCGCAAGCGTACCTATTTCACCGTACTCGCCTATACATCTTCTGGTAATAAATCGCACGCGTACCTATTTCACCGTACTCGCCTATACATCTTCTGGTAATAAATCGCAAGCGTACCTATTTCACCGTACTCGCCTATAAATCTTCTGGTAATAAATCGCAAGCGTACCTATTTCACCGTACTCGCCTATCCATCTTCTGGTAATAAATCGCAAGCGTACCTATTTCACCGTACTCGCCTATACATCTTCTGGTAATAAATCGCAAGCGTACCTATTTCACCGTACTCGCCTATAAATCTTCTGGTAATAAATCGCAAGCGTACCTATTTCACCGTACTCGCCTATACATCTTCTGGTAATAAATCGCAAGCGTACCTATTTCACCGTACTCGCCTATAAATCTTCTGGTAATAAATCGGACGGTGAGCGCTGGATAAGACAAAAAGTTGTGTACAGTTTAATCAACATGTATTGTAATGGCTTGTACAAACTTTGGGTGTACATCGCCCCTGAAAATAAATTCCCTAACAGTATGCAATTGGTAGACCTTCCGTCAGATCAACAGTATTGTCAGATACTTGAATGCCCTTTGAGTGAAAGATGGCAGAGCATATAACTCGTTAACAACACCTCTCTCTGGGAACATTGCAAGGTGCATATTAAACACAAAGACAAGAACACATTCTTACCTGATTTCCCGACATTTTCAGCCACAAGTAATAAGATATTAGCTTCCACTTTTTGCTGAGTTCCCTCAATTGTCTTGCTGCAGTGATGTGAGCTGGGTTTGACCTGGACAACCATTTGGACTGGATTATGCTTCAAAAAGCTATTTTCAATACCCTGTTTTTATATAGGGTACTGTACAGTGACTATAAATACATAGTTTGCAAGAGCTGGAGGATAGGTAGAGCCATTTATGAGCCAATGAGAAGATAGCCTGTTTAATTAAGTGGGCTGGGTCACAACTCTGATTCATTTGATAAGGCTGACTGTATTGCCTACGTGTGAGTTGATAATAGAGCTCATAGTTAGTTATGTGATCATGATGGCTAGTTTTCTTGTGATAATTTAATTAACTGTTTCAGGTTGGTTAAAATCTCACATTCAACATTTTTCATTACTTTAATCAATTGGTAAATCCCCTCTACACAAAACTACTGAAAATATGAACATATCAGAGAAATGTGAACCACTAACCAAATAATTTTATAAACATTTTTATCATTTAAACTGCTTTAACTCTGGGAGAGCAAATGTGTGCATTGCACACACCATTGACAGTTAATATCACCGATTCCCCAGGGTGTCTACTAATTGATCAGTTAGGGGAAAATCATAAACAACCAGGAATGCAGCCCTGGAGGACAGTCAGAAGTTGTTCACCCCTGATCAATGTGCTTTTACTCAGGCGCCATCTGGTGGCGTTGTATCAGCATCGCCAAGAACACTGGTTGACTCTTTAGCTGCCTTATGCTCATGCAGTGCACCTTTCATCTAGGCCAACTTTAGCACGTTTGAAACACAGGCATACATAGAACATTTGATATACTAGCGTACAGTACAAAAGGCTACAGTATTGCATAGTTGTTACAAATGTGCAAAAACAAAGTCACACACACAATCCCTTTTGTATTTAATTTAATGAAACAAAGTACAATGTCAGTTGTATATAATTGACTAACATAGCATCTCTGAGACTCCACTTCAATGGCCATTATTCAGTCTGCATCTTTTTTCATTTTTTTCACATTAGTTTCATTTTCATCTGTTTCAACTCTGACCTGGGAGTGATGTTTCTTAGCTTTTGGCACTTTGGTCATATTCACCAACTCCCTCATCCTCTTCAGAGACTCTGCAGCTGTTGGTTCCTCAGGTTCCCCCGTCTCAGTCCAGCTGCTGTTAGGGTGGCTGAGGAGGGAGGGGTGGAGAGCTGTCCCAAACACTTCCCCTAACTTCCTCTGAAAGCTGCCTCGTAGCGTGACAACCAACTCCTGGTCCTTTGAGATGATAAAAAATGCACATTCAATATAATTTGTCTGGTATTTTTGTCTGTAAATTCTCAGGTAATTTGGTAAGTTTAGAAAATGCTTTCAGTAAAGACATTTTTACTATATAAATTACATTTTAAAATATGTGGCAACCTTTGAGTTCATCAACATGGTGTCGAAAAGGACCCAGACGTCAGAGACAAATTCGGAGGGGGTACGGTAAGGGGGTGATCGATGTTGTAGCAGCCTTCCATGTATGGAGTCAAGACATATTGAATCTGAGGGGGGCTGAAGAGAAAAGTATGAGAGCTCTCATTAGAAATGTGGTAAATAATAGCAACAGATAAGATTATTTACAAATATCACTAATGCCATTGAGTTACAATATGCCATTTTGGTCAGGACAGAATAATCATAAAAAAATAACATGTTTTTAATATATATTTTCATACACACCTCAGCCATGCTGCAAAGAATGTTTCTGTCATTCTCACACCTTAGAAAGAGTAGGAGATGCTCACATTTCTGTTAGCAAAGAAAATAACAAGATCTGGTTAATGCCAGCATTGAATCTAAGAAGTTACAGGTCCAAAAGTTAAATTTAAAAATGCTATCCAACACAGCAGGAGGATCCAAATTCAAATCCACAACAGGGTGAATCTTACCCTCTGGTCTGCTAGGCTGAGGCACATAGTCCTGTGCCTGTCATCACTGTAGGGGTCTGTGGTGTCGGCCAGGTCCTGACAAAGTGAACACTTCCACTCCTCCCTACCAAAGAGGGAAACAGACAGCACACAGCTTTAACACAAGGAACTCAGACTAGCATATTCCCTCCATATCAACTCCACCAAACTGGAACTTCACACAGAAACTACTACTGTAAGTCTTTAGGGAGATTACCAGAAGGAAGGACCAATGGGTGGGATATGACAATCTTGGTGGTAGCCCCTCCCACACTCCACACAGAATAGCGAACCGCCAACAGTGTGGCAGGCCGCACAGGTCACATACTGGAGCAGTGGGGGACTCTCTGGGGAAGACAGGGCCTTAGTCCAGAGGAGGTTGTCTGACTCTGGTGGTGTGATGTCATTGCCATGGGACTGCAACAACAGCAGAGGGGATAGATCATCATCACGATCTTACTAAGCTAAAAAGAACAATGTAAAGTGCTTTATCACTAACCTTAACCTAGACTTTAAATCAGGAACAAAACATGTAGTGCAGCAACGTGCTTACCTGGTGGTCTTCTGCAATCTCTTGCAGAATAATCTCATTTTTGCTGGCCCCTTGGACGAGCAGGAACTGAGGAAGAGCGCTTCCAGGAGTGGGGGTGGAGATGGGTAGCCGAAACATCAAGACCCTGGGTTGCCAGTACCTTGAGTTGTTAACATTGTTGCCATTGGTCAAGCTCGGTGGCTCGGTGGTATTGGGTTGCCTGGTTGGCATTTCAGAGGCCACCACCAAACCTGTCCTGGTGGGGTTTGGAGAGGGGCCCTCCACCGAACCTGTCCTGTTGGGGCTTGGAGAGGGGCCCTCCAGTAGCACTCTAATGCGTGTTGGTAGCTCAGTTCTCCAGTTATTCACATGCCGATGAAGTGACCTGATAGCCTTAGCGTCCTCATGTTGTTGGTCATAAGCTATCTTTTTATTGTTGTGGGGGGCAGTATGGGTCCTACCCACAGAATAGGGTTTACTGTTAGGGTCCATGTCAGTTTCTTCTTTGGGGTGGTGGGTGTGGGTTAAGACACTGTGAGAGAGATGATTAGAAGTCCTCTCAGTAGACAAAGTCCCTGTGAACGGCAGATCTGAAGAAGTACTGTCCAAGCAGGCAGATGCCTTTCTATCACCCCAGGCTGACGGGACCTCCAACTCGATTGCACTGTCTGCCTCTGTGTCAGTCTCTAATTCAGTGACAGTAGAGGTAGGCTCGTTCTCCCTGGCCTGAGAGTTTGGGTCAGGGTCTGCCAGACCAGTAGGAGGCAGGCTTCTATCACAGGGGGAGTCTGCTAGGGCCTTAACCGGGAGGACAGGGATGGGGTTTACAGGGGGAGGCTGATGGAGAATCCACAGTAGCTGCGATTCTGGAAAGTTCCTATTCTGATGCTGAGCTACGGCTGCAGGAGAGGAGGAGCCAGAAGGTGGGAGGCAGATCTCTACAGGTGAGTACGAGTGGAACGTCCAGGACTTTCCATCCTTACCTCTCCGAGATCGTCCAGGTGCAGGTGGGGGAGTTGCCTTGAACATACCATAAAGTCTAGGTGTGGCTTCGATCAGTGATTGGGGAGATGGGGAATTTGGAGGCTGAACAGGGGATAGCTGGGCATGGTTTGTGGGGACCAACGCTGATTGGACATGAAGTGCTGGGACAAGTGATGGCTGGGCAGGGTTTGATGGAAGACAGAATGGTGGATTATGTATATTCAGGGAGGGGTGAGATGGTGCTAGTGTAGATGGGCAGGGCTGGGGTGTCACAGGATGGCTCAATGGAAGGTTTGAAGGGGTGTGGACAGGCAGGGAGCGATAAGGAGGAGGCTCACGGGAGGTGCAGGGCTGGGAAGTTGAGGGCTGACTGAGGGGGTTGGATGGGGCAGTGTAAGAGGGGCGTGGGGGCTGGAAGACAGGGTTATGAGGGGGAACAGAATGGATGGACATGTTAGGAGCACTGGAAGAAGTCTGGCCAGAGGGAGCATTGGGTCTTTCTTGGTTTTCCATGGGGTTGTCTTGACTAACATGTGATTGGGCAAAGGGAACAATATCACCCAAAAGTTTACCTGGAAAAAAGGAAGAAAAATAATACAATTGTAGGAGCGATGATATAAAATGCGATGGTCACGACCAAACAGTCTCAAGCTTGCGTCCTGGGGTCCCATACCCATTGAAAAATTTCCTTGGGTCGATTTTGGCATGTTATTTTAACAACACTAAAATGGCCAATACTGGACTACCACATCGTTATGCGGTAATCAATGCAAAAACATTTTTTTCCTGATTTAATCTAAGGATTTTGTTAAGATTCAAGCCAGCAAAGCCTACATGAATATGAGATTGAGTATCTTGACTTACCAAAGGAAGCTATTTGTTTCTTGAAGTCATCAGTAATCACCAGCTGCAACTTAAGCATGGTCCCCGGGGGCTCAGTACTCTGAGTCAAGAGATGCTGTAACTGGGATCCAATCTGTGGAGTGAGAGGAGCATGTGTCCATAGGGTTGTGCATGTGTGTTGATGTGGTAATGTTTGTGACGCAGAATTGGGGTCAATTTGGAATTTAATTCAATTTCGAACAATACAATTGAATTTGCCACACCCCACAGAAAGCAACATTTGAATTGAATTTTAATTGAAGGAAGTAACATTTAATTCAAACCAATTGAACTAACACATAAAACATGAAAGTATCATTCATTTGACAAATATTTTATCAAGAAGGATATGCCACTTATTGTTGCAAATAATACACACATACCATTTCAAATATTAGTTTGATTATAACTCAAATATGTAATTTTCTTTGTCATGAGATGTTAGATTATTCCCTTCCATACTGCAGTGTTTGACCTAATGCATTCTGGGAAATGTATTCTGATATTTAAAACCATTAAGGGAATGATGAATTATTATAGAAAACCCACAACATGATCTTAGAATATTTCCAGACAACAGTAATAATTTTAAATGGTTTTAGGAAAATTAGTTTTTAAAATGAAAATGTTCAACCTTATGCTACATGGTATTGGTAACCATACATTATGTCAAAATAAACATTTCTATGGTGATTTGTTGGAAAAATAAGCCATTTGAATTTTATTTTATAGAATTCAATTCTACTTCCTTTCATTCAAATTCTGCTTCATGTGGGGTGTGGCCAATCCAAGTTCAATTCAAATTCAAGAATTTAAATAAAATAGAAATTCACAACTCAATTCAGAATGAAGTGTCTTTGGGGGAGATGGGGGATAAGGCACTTTCATATAAGCCAAAAGAAAAACAAAGAAATGTGTGAGCAGCTTTGTACAGGCAGAACAAGTGGGTTCCTACCTGCCCTTTGCAGGAGAGCAGGGCAAAGAAGTCCTCCACATTCAGGGCTTTCTCAGCAAAGTCAGCAACATACTCCTGCCTCTGCCCCAGTCTGTTTAGTGCACTCCGTCTCGTCTCGATCCCTGCCACCTCGGCATTACACATTGTCTGGATGGACATGAGCAAGCATTTTATCAACTCAAACGGAGTAAAATCACATACACGCATGCACACACACACACCTTCTTTAACTTTCATGCATTGTGTTAGTCTTGTATAGCTGAAATACCTCTATGTTGCTGTAGAGCGACATGGCTCTCGATTTCAAGAGTTGAACAGTGGCAAGAAGCATTCTCTTCAGGCTCTCCCTCAGCTTTGACTTGAGTTGTGTTATGTCTAGCAATCTGCAAGTGGGAGAGAACATGTGGGTCTTTCCATGAAATTAATGGCTTTTGCGTCCCTTTGATATATGCAGTACCAGTCAAAAGTTTGGACACACATACTCATTCAAAGGTTTCTTTATTTGTACTATTTTATACATTGTAGAATAGTGAAGACATCAAAACTATGAAATAACACATATGGAATCATGTAGTAACCAAAAAAAGTGTTAAACAAATCAAAATATATTTGATATTCTTCAAAGTAGCCACCCTTTGCCTTGAGGACAGTGTCATGACGTGGCCCTTTCTGGGTGTAGCTCGTGCCCCCCCACCCTCAGACTCTCTCCTAAACCCAGGTTTTGTTATCTCAGGTCATAAATTCCTGGCCGAGACTCTCTCCCCCTGGTCATGCAGAAAGAGAGGGAGAGCACAGAGAGAGAACAAAGGACTTCACTTGGCCAAACTCCTAAATCCCCAAAATGAGAGAATTAAACAATATCTCTACTTTTGAGAATGTGGGAAGGGTCCGTGGACACTTAAGAGACAGTTATGACGAGTGTGTTTCATTTGGTGATCTCATGAAGGACAGCAACTGTATCTCTTAAAGTGTACATTTCCCAGCTGTCAGGTTTACATCTAAATATTGTGAAACGTATGTGATTAAACATTAAACTATTTGTGAAAAGATTAAATGTAATGTTAACCTTCTAAATGAGAGTATGGATTTTCATATAGAGATTAACTAGTCAGTGGCCACGCCCACGTGAGCATAGACATTACGTCAGGCTCATGGACCGCCAATTTCTACTGAAACGCATAAAACACACTCCTGATGAAATTCACACCAGACCATGCAAACCCCGGTGTAAGCAAAGGTTGCAAATGGTTGAATTTCTAAGACCAAAACATGCCGGGTGACGCTGGTGTGTGAAGTGGTTTAAACTACAACTCTACCAAAAGGACAAGACTATACCACGTGGAGCATTGGCTACACGGCTGGAAATGGTTAAACTCTGAGACTATCGATCCCTACAGAATAAGAGCAAATCTTAGACACGAATTACAAGTCTGCAGCTAGAAATTACGTAAACCTAGGATGAGAATACAGACACCCGCCGAAGCATCTATTCTATAAGAACATTTCTGAATGGTACTCTGAAGTATCCATTCTAACCACCTTCAACCACGAAAGACTGACTTCGATGAAAGTTAACCAGAAACTCTGATGAACCCTACAGGACGACCGAGGATTCCAACAGAGAAGACAACAACGACATACGGGCGTAAATATGAATTGCAATTTATTTTGGAATGAGCGGTCGTTCATGTAAAGTATTAGCAATTTCTATGAGTGTAGTAATCCTCTATGAGTTTCCCGCTCTTGAACTGCACACCCCTTTCTTTTGTCTACCAAGCCGCCATATCGGCTTTGCCCTCTAGGGGCCTTTTCTTTGTTAAAACTTCTTGAGGGCAGGGGGCAGCATTTTCACTTTCGGGAAAAATAGCATGCCAAAATTCAACTGCTTGCTTGCTACTCATCCCCAGAATATAAGATATGCATATTATTAGTAGATTTGGATAGAAAACACTCTGAAGTTTCTAAAACTGTTTGAATCATGTCTGTGAGAATAACAGAACTTATGTAGCAGGCAAAACCCTGAGGACAAACCATTCAGAATTTGTATTTTTTTGATGTCACTGTCTTTTCAATTAGTTTTTTTAGAGACACCAGATTTCTAATGGACTTTCTTGCAGTTCCTACCGCTTCCACTGGATGTCACCAGTCCTGGGAAATCGGTTGAGGTTATTCCTTTGTGTAGTGAAGAAGTAGGGCTATCGTAAATGAGGGTCACATGAAGTAAATATTTTGAGAGAGTCACGTTACAAAAAAAGATGCGTCAGTTTGTTTTCTTTTTGTATTGAACACAGATCATCCCGTCTTCAAATTGATCGATTATTAACGTTTAAAAATACCTAACGTTGTATTACCAAAGTAGTTTGAAATGTTTTGGTAAAGTTTACATGTAACTTTTGATATATTTTGTATGACTTGGCGAAAGTTGGAAGCTGTGTTTTTCTGGATGAAACGGTCCAAATAAATTGACATTTTGGATATATATCGACGGAATTAATCGAACAAAAGGACCATTTGTGATGTTTATGGGACATATTGGAGTGCCAACAAAAGAATTTCTTCAAAGGTAAGGCATGATTTATATTTTATTTCTGCGTTTTGTGTCGTGCTTGCAGTGATGAAATATCCTTCTCTTTGTATACTTTTGTGCTATCATCAGATAATAGCATCTTATGCTTTCGCCGAAAAGCTTTTTTGAAATCTGACATGTTGGCTGGATTCACAACGAGTGTAGCTTTAATTTGGTATCTTACATGTGTGATTTAATGAAAGTTTGATTTTTATATCATGTTATTTGAATATGGCGCGCTGTATTTTCCCTGGCTATTGGCCGGTGGGACGTTTGCGTCCCACCTGCCCCAGAGAAGTTAACAACCCAATGTATAATATCTACTGTTTGTTTTCATGTATTTCTGTGACTTGATTAGTTAGTAAATAAATAATTAAGCCAATTTGTATATCGCTTATTCATAATTTAAGCTAGGGTTCGTGCAGATAACCAAGGATTTTAAGACATTCAGATGAGACTGATAGAAGGTAACAATTAATAGTGATTAATAATTGACTGCTATTGATATAAAAGACCTTCAAACTTTAAGAGAGTGGATTTGGGAGATAACTGCTCTATATAAATGAATGCTTCCGTGGTGACCCAGGTTATTCATCTTTTAATTGTTGCATGGTTTAATTCAATCACGTAATCAATTAAACATTAGGTAATCGATTTGATAAAATAGCATGTCATATAATATAATCATAGTAAAGACACGACAACAGCTTTGCACACTCTTAGCATTTTCTGAACCAGCTTCAAGAGGTAGTCACCTGGAATGCATTTCAATTAAAAGGTGTGCCTTGTTAAAAAAGTTAATTTGTGGAATTTCTTTCCTTATTAATGCGTTTGAGCCAATCAGTTGTGTTGTGACAAGGTAGGGGTGGTATACAGAAGGTCTTTTACCAAATAGGGCGAACAAGTCCAAATTATTTCAAGAACAGATCAAATAAGCAAATAATTCAAGGCACACTTGAATTCATGAAATCAAGGCACACTTAACCAGCATGGCTACCAATATTGTAATTTCATTCCAGTGTAATTGACTAGTTATTACCTGCCATCCATGTCCAGGAGACTCTGTTTCACTGCAACTCTCTGCTGCCTCACTCTCTGCACCAGGGACTGAAGCTGATCTTTCTGGCTGACCATCGCCTCATGTAGGAACTGGAAACTGCATGGAAATGGAAGAGGAGACTCAGGAGAACAGGAGAAGAGACTTCTGCCCTGTTGAAATGCTTAAAGAATCCATCTTGTCCTCCTCTCTTCCTTGAAGTAATTACGTGACTTATTTTTTACCTATCGAATTGTGTTTTAGCGATTACTTCAAGGTAGGTAAGGATGCTTCTTCTACAGTATTTGAATTAGGCCCAACCTCACATTCCATGATACTGTGACTGTATTTACAATATGCCAGGAAACTTACCTGTGGTTCCTGTGATCCATTAGTTGGCAGTCTCGACAGGTCAGCTGATCGCAGGTCAAACAGAAGAGCTTGATTGGCTCATGTTTGTGTGTGGGACAAAACACTGTGGGGGCGGAGACTCCTGCAGGGGAATACAAAAATATGATACATTCTAGTATATGAACATGCTATTTCAGTGTCCTGGTATTATCAACAAGTGTTTGATGGCTGTGTCTGACTCAGTCTGACCTCTTGGTCAATGTTTGGGAGGCCCAGGTCTTTTGTGTGCGCGTAGTGACCAGATAATAAAATATAACTTGAATATTACAAAGTGTTTGCATAAGATGGTATGATGTTTGTAAAAATCTTTAAGCAGATAAGATATGTCTGTGGATAATGTAATCAAATTCTACATGAGTAGAAGTCTCTGAAAAAAATAGCCATAATGCTCAAAAGCATGGTATTGAGGGTATATAATTCCAGATGATGATTTTCTAGGGCAGACCTGTTGGGGGTTGGAGCCGGATAGTGTGGTCCTTCGTCACCTTCACTCTCCTGTGTGCAGATACACACTCCGAACACAGCGCCTCTCCACACTCCACACACCAGCCACTCGCCACGAACCCCTCACAACAGGTACACTGCAGTCACAGACGTGATGATGGAATACACAGAATTTGTAAAGGCATTCACAGGCTATGGGAACAGCACTATCATTGACTGAGTTAATATTATTGAGTTATTCATATTAACCCCCAAAGTGTCTCACCTGGACATTACCAGTCCAGAGTTCGTTGGAAGAGTTTTTAATAAAGAGATTATCTTTGACTTCCAGAATATTAAATGGCAGGTCACAGGACGGACATGCTGGAGAGATAGAGAGATCTGGAGAGAGAGAGAGAAATAGACTATTGTTGTAATGTTGTAACGTTTCCCTTCTCAGTTTTTCCTGTCTAAAACACTGTGTGATTGTCTTGTGGGTTTCTCTGAATAGTATTTGGCCTCTCCCCTAGATAATGATACTGTGACCTTGGAATTATAAGGTTCTATCTGCCAAAAGTCTAGTTATGAGATATTGAGCATTCTCATATGTGGATCTGGGTTGAGTAAAACGGTTCTATCTGGCACTGAATTATAAGATTCATTTCATTTAAAAAGAAAAGTAAAGCCATGTAATCGTTAAATAAAGAGTATCCCCCCCATCCTTCAAACCACATAAATACATTAATTCCTGTTCACCATATATTTGCTAAAGCAATAGTTCACTAAAATGACAAATACACCATGGATAACTAGCAACATGGCTAAAGCTTAGCTCTGGATGAGTAAACTGGTATATTGTTCTGGTCTTTGATGCACAGTGAAAGCAAACTACTTACTAGTTATCCATGCAATCTGGTAAGTTTGTATTTTCAGTGAAATACTCTTTCAATATCTATATAGAACAAGATAAAAAACAGGGATGCCTCGCCAATGGGCCTTTAAGGGATCATCCAAGGTACCTGTATTTACTTATTTTTGCCATAAAGAGCAGAAGTTGTGGCCAGGCATTATTCTACAAAAGTGGTGAAACAAATCGAAATAATTGCAAAAGAGCATCAGAACCCATGATATGAATAATCAAGGACATGGAACTATTGGTTTTATCAAAATGTATAGTTTTAAGATATGGAGAGTCCCAGATGTCAGAACTGTTTTGTGATGTCTTCCCCTTTCATGACATCACTTTACATTATTTTTTTATTGGAAACCCAGCATTGTGTGATTGCATTGCAAATATAACCTTATAAAACCAAGTTCAAAGCAAAGCTGTTTGTGCAAATAAAACTTCCTATTTCTTATTTTTTCCCCCGTCGTAAAATTGACTTTTTCCAAAAACCTGAGGTCTCTCGTGTGAAGACCATCTAAAGAGCTGTGGAGGACACAAACTAAAGTCAAGAACAACTCTAACTAGCTATGTGAATAACTCATTTTTGACCAAAATGTCAGATAGAACAGTCCTTATACCAAGGGCTCGATACAGTAAATTCACCAAACCCATGTGTTCAACAAAAGTGCTTCATACCTTTCTGCAACCCTGGATTGTCTGGGGGCAGGCATGCTTGACAAATAGAGTGCAAACAGGGAAGAAGTTGGGGATATCGCTCATGGTTTAAAGTTAATCCACAGAGGACACAATTTCCATAGGTTCCCGATTCTTTTACAACGTTCGGCCCAAACGGAAAGTCACCGCCGCTTTGCCCGCCATGGTTCATCTGTGTGGAAGAGTCATTCTGGGATAAATAGCTTTTAATGAGAGAAAAACGAGACCTGCATTACTATTCATAATCATAATGTATGCATATTTAAGGAGAGACTTACCTCTAATGAAGATTGTGCACACGCAAATGAGAATAAAATCCGTTAAACTGTTTTTGTATTTACCTTGCGCAGGTTCTAAACCAGGGCAGGCTACTCCGGATATTCTTTCAGACTAAAAAAACATCGCAACGGAAGAAGTTTGAGCATAGTTTGGTCAAAGATAGTCCAGCTAGGCATAAACTGCTTCTCCCGATCACGACGGTTGCATTAGGCGAGGTCCATGGCGACGCTGGCTAGCTAACCTCATGCGCAGAATCACGTAAACATTGGTTTTGTGCCGAACTGCGCATGTGCAGGCCGTCAAAGGCACTGCTTCCATATAAATTCGTTTTTGACGAAAATGTGACAGTTCACGAGGTTGGAGTTAGAAATTGTTCAACAACTTAAGAAATTGGCTCCAATTTAGGTGTGCCTTTAGAGAAAATGAACAACTAAGGAAGAATGTTTTACTTCTCATTAGACTTGTTCGAAGTTGCAGCAGACCGTGCAGGCGACCGCCGACTGACTGATCTACAAATCACCATCCATCATAAATAACTACTCTTTATTATTTTTAGATCAGTCCATTTAGCCACGATACATTAGTTTTGATACTATCGAGCACGGCCCATTGACTTCTCAAACCCAAAGTCCAGGCCTGGTCTGCTTGGTCTGTTTAGCAGGCCTTCCCGGAAGTCCCACAATGTTGCACCTCTGGGTTTAGAAACTCTCTGGTTCGGTTGCTTTGAGCGAGACCATAACCACAGATTTAGGATCAGATTACTCTACCTCTAATTCTGACATTAGCTCTAGGAATGACATATTATCAGATCCAGAGTCAGTAGGTAGAGTAAGACCTACATAAAGGAGTAGACTGTATAGTGTTGTGTATTCTAGAGTTGGTAGCTTCCATGATATAGACCTAGCCTATACTTATGTTAGAAAAAAAAGCATGAATAACACAAAACAGGTAACAAAATGTTAAGTTTTATTCAACAAGTAATACAATTATCATGAACACAACACACATACTATGTTTCATTTCTTGTCATTTTTGCATTTGACATGTTTGTTTTAATAAGTGTGACAATGTAAATAATGAAAACATAAATAGCATGCTATTATCCATAAGAACTGACATAACAATGAAGTTGAAATAATAATGTTGGGTAATTGCAGATGGAATAGAAGACTATAATGTAAACATTTCATTTAACCATCCAATAGGCCTACAACTTTATTAACCCTCTCTGCGGCAGACATAACAACAACCAGGTGTGAACAGCCAGGGAGGAGGAGTTAGGGAGTTAGAATACTAGGATGGGGTGGCTGGAGGGGCCCAGGTTAAAGTTTGATTTTCTGGGTGGTGTAAAGTGGTAGGTTTCCCGAGATAATGTTTAACCAGCTCCTCACTGTAGAACGCAGTTACACTTGATTGTCTTCTCCTGGCTCCTCTGTCCGTATTGAACGGTGGCCAGTGTCTGGACTAAGTTCCAAAAGTTCTCAAAGGAGACCCCCTTTCCATCCTTCACTCCAATCTGCTGCAGCAGCTGGCTCAAGCCTTGTTCATCTCCTGCTGTCTATTAGAAAGGGTATGAAGTTATAAAGTCCAAAAGTTATGGGCGGAGTTACAAAGTTGTCTGTCAGAAGTATTACAATGTAAATGTACTTTTAATCTGTCTGGCAGCATATTTCAAGACTTGGCATATGAGGGTGCAGTGGGACACCCGATGGGTTGGACGATACTTTTCTCGTCAATCATCTTGAAAAAACATACACTTAAAAACTGGAAATCAACCAATCCTTCATCGTTAACACAATGTTGAAAGTGTGTGGGTGACAGAAATAAAATGGTAAAGTTTGAGGCCATGTGGCAGAGAGTGAGGCGGGCGCTGGAGATGGCGGCATGAGCATGTGGGTCTGGGCTGGTGTGATGTAGTTGATGTTTGTGTGATGTTGTCGTTTGTATGTTTTGTTTAAAAAATATATATATTGAAAAAAAGGGTTGAAAAATATAACATAATTTACGGTCCATATTTAAATAGAGCCATCCAAACACACCATCAATCCACCCTCCATGAATCAGTAATGGCTGGATAGATGTAAGCATGTAATTATGCAATATATCCAGTTGAACTAGGTGGAGCCACAACCTAATTCCAATCCTCTCAGATCCACAAGGGGGAGGCAACACACAGCCTGATGGTAGAGATTAGATTGCTAAGGGATTATTTTGGGATTGCACTTCTATTTGTTCAGAGGTTGCCATAGAAGGGAAGAATTTATCAATCAAAATGAGACCTCTCCCTGGCCCAATAGTTCAAATGCATTCTTCCTTCATCCTTTCCTTGGGATAAAAATGTATAGAACATGGCTGGATAGGTTTAAGCCAGGGTTAAACTACATAGATTTCCTTAATTCAGTGATGTCAGATTAGTGATTACCGCAAGGAAGGAAGGAACATATTGGAAATATTGGAACAGAGTCGTACTTTACTGTGTGGGTTCATATTACCTTGTCAAGGGTGGGTAGCTGTGTGGAGACCAGGGTCTGGAACTCCTCTGTGGTTAGTGTGGGGGCATTGTTGGCTGCAGCACCATGGAACTGACTTACCAGGGTGTTCAACGCCAACTCCAGATCTGAGTACTTGTGGTGTGTGAGAGAGAATAACACAAAGAATAAGAGCAGATTTGAAGGAAGTATACACTTTAATAGTGTTTGACAGATAAATTGTACTATGCATAATACAACATAATAATGAGTGTAAGTTACTCATTTGCAATCACATTATGATCAGTATCCTGCACAGTGCACACCTGGTAGTAAAACATATATGCGTCACACACACTACTGTTAGGAGAATGTTTACCCAAGAACAATACCACAATGTGTTAAGCCTCAGGGCTAGTCATGAACATTGTTTAGGGCTTGTCGCTTGACACACCCTTATGATAAAATGACCTGTACTTTTGAAGCATTTGAATGGAGTTCCCCAGTTGTAATGAGTTAAACCGCTATTACACAGCAGACAGATTGTGACATTTCCTAATTTATTTGATATTTCAGCTAATTTTGATTTATCTGCCACAATATCTGCATCATCATGGGAAAAACATTGATGGCAGAATCTCAGATTCAGAAAGAATTGGTACAATTCCAAAATTCAATTGAGGGTGGATTGTATAGGATTCTGAAGTGTTTCATTTGTTTACATATACACTGAGTGTACAAAACATTAGGAACACATGCTCTTTCCATGAGACTGACCAGCTGAAATCTATCGTCCCTTATTGATGTCACCTGTTAAAACCTCTTAAGGATCGGACTCTTTTTTTCAATTTTTTCCTAAAATGACATACCCAAATCTAACTGCCTGTAGCTCAGGACCTGAAGCAAAGATATGCATATTCTTGATACCATTTGAAAGGAAGCACTTTTAAGTTTGTGGAAATGTGAAATTAATGTAGGAGAATATAACACATTAGATCTGGTCAAAGATAATACAAAGAAAAAAACATGCCATTTTTTTCCATTATCTTTGAAATGCAAGACAAAAGCCATAATGTATTATTACAGTTTAGGCGTAATTTAGATTGACCACTAGATGGCAGCAGTGTATATACACAACGTTTTAGACTGATCCAATGACCCATTGTATTTCTGTTAAAAAGGTTGCATCAAGTCTGCCCAAATGTGCCTAATTGGTTTATTAATACATTCAAGTTCACAACTGTGCACTCTCCTCAAACAATAGCATGGTATTATTTGACTGTAATAGCTACTGTGAATTGGACAGTGCAGTTAGATTAACAAGAATTTAAGCTTTCTGCCCATATCAGATATGTCTATGCCCTGGGAAATGTTCTTGGTACTTACAACCTTATGCTAATCACATTAGTGCACATTTGCTCAACTGTCCCACGGAGGTTAAATCTACTTTAATTCGTGTATATGAAGGGGAGGAGACAGGTTAAAGAAAGATTTTAAAGCCTTGGGACAATTGAGACATGGATTGTGTATGTGTGCCATTTAGAGGGTGAATGGGCAATTCAAAATATTTAAGTGTATGTAGTAGGTGCCAGGCATACCGGTTTGAGTATGTCAAGAACTACAATGCTGCTGGGTTTTTCACACGCAACAGTTTCCGTCTGCATCAAGAATGGTCCACCACCCAAAAGGACATCCAGCCAACTTGACACAATTGGAGTCAATATGGGCCAGCATCAATGTGGAACGCTTTCGACACCGTGTAGAGCCCATGCCCAGATGAATTGAGGTTGTTCTGGGGGGAAAAAGGGGGATGCTCCTAATGTTTTGTGCACTTAGTTTAATAAAATTCTGCTGAAATATACACTAATGGTTGACTGACTGATTCATTCATATAATAATCCCACTCAAGCGTTGTAGCACCTCCTGTCAGTCTGCACTGGCAGCTCTCACGGATTTACCTTCTGGGTGTTGGCCAAAACTGTAGAACGTTATTCCTATTAATCTCGGGTAGCCTTTTGTAATACATTGCATATCCATAGCTGAACTTTGGGCTCATTAAATCCCACTGTACTGCACCTATTATATGTGTGAGGCGTCAACTTTTACTATCAATGGTGGCTAGAAACCAATTTTCAATGCAATAAATTCAGATATCATTCAAATAGCCACGCAAAATTATAGACGTTCCTCCTTAACAAAAAAGCGTATCGAAACTGTGCATGCAATGGACCCCATTCCAACGTTTCCGTAGAAAGGGATGCGTGAACCTGATTGATTCCCCGTGCTTTCTATTACTCTGCGCCGACTGTCGAGGCACAGGGCACTCAACTGCTCCAAAATAACTGGCACCCAGATTACGCATTCCGTGTCAAAATGAAATCCACAAAACCAGTGAGCATAATGTAGGCTAATGATATACTCTGGTAAAATAGCAAAATTGGTTTCGATTTGTTACGCTCTAACATGTTAGCGCTTTATCGTACATCATGCGCTGATGTCAGTTTGCACGAAAGTCCTATAGGTGAGCGCCGGCGCCCTAGCTAATAAACTTGATTAGTCTCCTGTGCGTTTGAATCACAAATTCTAAATATCAAAATAATAAACAAATCATTAATGACTTAAAGATTATTAATGGCAAGAAAACAACTCTTACAAGGTGATATATCATACCTTGGTCGCCATTGAGTCCGTTTTGGTCTGTCCAGTCAAGAGGAAACTTTTCTTGTCAGCGTTCCATTGCCATCCTGGCTGGAATCTCGTATCCTCCCAAAAAAAAAAAAAAAAAAAATTGGATTCCACCCTGGCATCAGACAAGGAATGGGGAGGAGAAACGCCGACATTTAACACTGGGACTGTATAATGAACTGAGGGTGGAAACATGAGACGTGTGCGTTGTTATTCAGTTTACTTATTTATTGTACTTTTTAATTCAAATTTTGTGGGCGTTTACCACCCCATTTACAAAGTCATAGTGTCCTTATCTGTTTCCAACTTTCCACAGAGACATACAAATATGAATATCACAAAACAGTCTTTGACTAACATTATAAAATGTAAATCTTAAATATTGTATTTATTCTCTTAAAATGGTCAATCCACAATTCATGACATCAGCTTGTACTATTCATCTTTCAAATAACTCTAAGGTCATTGGCCCTATAGCATCTAAGGTTATCATCAGTTTGATTATAAATGAACCGCTGGAGTGCAGGTGATAAATGCAGTGCATTCCAATGTTACTAAATCATAAATGGTGGGAATTTAACCAAAACCAAAGCTCATTTACATTCTAGATTTGGAGAACACTTCAAATGCATCTAAAAGTTCACTATGAAGTTCCTCTATTTTTATCGTACTTACATATGGAAAATAAATGGGCTAATGCTTTGATAACATAGAAAACATGTATTTGAATACTAAATTAAATGTATATAACTTGGAAAGTCATTTGCTCTTCCCTATTAGCATCTGTAGCCTCTATCACAGACTGCAGTATTCTGAGCTGAGCACAATTAGTTCCTTCTGAATGTAAGTGGAGCTGGTTGGTTTTAAGGTGGTCATCCCTGAGAAAGTTGCGGTTGTGAGTTGTGGTCAAGGCTGTGGACTGTGACCGTTCTCAGGGGTCCATACTGAGAGTGGGCAATCCAGTCAGAGGTGATAGAGTGAAACGAGGCTTCACTGTATGAAGTGTCACTCTCGCACCCTTGGGTCTCCAGCCCCCCCGCTCACACAGACGGCCAAGGTTGGGTTGTGGTTATAGTAATGG
The DNA here is from genome assembly GCF_016432855.1 of Salvelinus namaycush. Lineage (NCBI taxonomy): Eukaryota > Metazoa > Chordata > Actinopteri > Salmoniformes > Salmonidae > Salvelinus > Salvelinus namaycush. The sequence goes on from NC_052311.1 coordinate 53,007,067, forward strand.
TCACTAGGCTCAGAGTGGTCCTGTTCTGAGTAGTCTTGGTAAGTCATATCTGGCTCACTGGGGTTGACAGGCAGAGTTAATGAATGCTCAATTAAATGTCAGATCATGTTAATTCTGATGGTAATGATAGTAGTGATCATAATCATAAATATGAAGAGTCACATCTCCATGTGACAAGTGGTTTCTAGTGACAAAATGCAATTGGGGCAAGTGAGTAACTTACTGTATTTTAAGTGTAACCAAACAAAGTGTAACATGATTGTTAGGTGGTCAGCTAAAGTCTAACAGGTTTAACAGTCTAACAGGTGATCATCGTGTGTAATGTGTCCCTGTGCAAGACTCCCAGCTCTTCCTCACAGTCCTCCTGAAAGGTCAGGGGTCCCATGCAAACTGCACAGACCTGGCCCATACTCTGGAAGCACTGCTTACAGTATACCCCTGTGTAACGTTAAAACAGCACATGGATTAGAGTGCAACAAACCACAGTGGAGCAGTTGAATGGAACAGAAAAGTCAGATTGCCAAGAGGAACATACAACTCATCAAGACCAGGGGCTATTTCACAAAATAGCATCAAAGATATGGCCTGCAAACATGGGTTAACATTCTGAAACAACAAGTAACAAGTGGTTCCAAAGAGTTGCAAATCTGGCTTTGAGAAACACCCCTCGTGGTGCTTCACCAAAGGTGTTAGCTGAATTCTTATCCTTCTAGGCTGAGTCAACAGTTTAACAGGGTCAACTCCCTCACTGTACACACAGTAAGGTCAAACTCCATTTCATTTTACAAGGAAAAAGGAAAGATTTTATGACACAAAAAAAAGCGGTATATGAAAGGCAGGTAACATTTATGAGCTTGTAGAGGAAACAGATCTATCTACTTTTCAAGGGGGTCCTATAAACAAAAACAAAAATCCCCAAACAAAGACAACCTTAAAGGCCTGAGTTCGGCTGCTGTACCTTTACACTGAGGGGTGATGCATGTGACCATGCTGGGGTCATCCTGTCCCTCTCCTCCCCTTCCACAGGCCATGCAAGAGACAGAGGACACCCCCAGAATTTCAGCCAGGTAGGACCCACCTGGGAAGCTAGATTAAAGAACACATCATTAGCTGTAATAACATTAGTGATGTGTCAAAGTTATCTGTACACACATCCACTATAAATATGTGTAATGTGTTACAGTCCTGTACTATTCTGGATTTGCATGGGCAAAACAATGCACTAGTTAAAAGACTAACATGGTGAAAAGATGTGAAATGGCTTCAAGAATGGGAGATTTAGGTGAAATTGACATTCATTTTACCAGGTTCTGAGTGTCTGGAGGAATCTGGGTCCCTCTCCTTCTGCCCTATTCCTGGCTACAGACCTCAGCAGGGCTTTACCTAGAGACTGGATCCTCCCGTGGAGGAGCTGCAGCCGCTCCTGCCCCACAGAGGAACGAGAAACACCATTACCTGCTCTATGTTATGTTAAAAGTGTCTGGATCTGGAAAAGGTGCTGGACAAATAGAATGCATCTGCAGCCTGGCCCAGTAGATAATCTATAGAATTTCCTGATCATGCTTTGTCAATCTCAGAGAAGAAATTAGATTGCCACCAGGGCAAGACAATAAATACCTATCGGCAGACAATAGACATATACAGGTAATTGCCAAAATAAAGGAAACACGTGAGTAAATTAGGGATACAAAGTATATTGAAAGCAGATGCTTCCACACAGGTGTGGTGTGGCGGATGAATCAGAATTAGTTGGGTAACATAGATATATAAGATGTTTTATTTGCATAATATCCTTATGTGAGATACTTGTCATTAGAATGTATCCTTTTGGACTATAGTGTTGACAGTTGCACTTTTCCCTCAGCTGGGGCTCAGTCACCTGAGGCCCAGAGAGGGGAGAGGTCAGGCTTGTCTTTCACATGTCCCTGGTGCTATGCAGAATATCAGAAAGGGAAGAGGACAGAATGGAACATTGTCTTCATATGTGAATGTGTCTTTACCTATTCTTAAACCATGTGAAGGGATGGCGTGATTAATGGGGAACCAATTACTTGTCTCCACAATGTCTGTGCGCCAGTCACTCCCTCCTTTTCCCATTGGGGGGAGGTGTATGGCAGTGTCTGGAAACATTGTATGTCCTCTCTGATCTTACACTGATCCTGGGACAGTGTATGACCTAGAGGCACACTCCCCTCAGTGAACCTGTCCGGGAGTGGGGTCAAGAGGGGGTTTACTTGAGATTTGACTTGAGATGGGAGTATCTAGAGTTGACAATTGATATATGCCATTGGATGAGCTAATGGTTCTGTACTATGCCGTACCAGGGAGAGACGGTTCCCTTTTGGAGTAAGGGGGCCAGACACTGGTCTTTACAATGAAAACTGTTGACACAGCAGTAACTGTCTGCTATGGTTTATAGATATCTTTCTCAAGTAAAAGTCTTTCTTTGTGAACTGTTCCTAAGATCTGTGATTCGTCATGTAAGTTGAGAGGGGTGTATCTTGGCTATAAAAGATCTTTGTACTTTTCTGTTGGTACTTAATTAACGGTTCATTAGAAATAGTGAATTGTTGAAAGTCAAATGCTATTGCAAAGCTTATTATTAAAGATGTAGCTTAAGTATAACTCTGACTGGTGTGTAGTTTGTAACTCTCATTTGGTAAGGCAGAAATATGCCACTACAGTGGTTCCTGAGTTAATTAAGCAATTAACATCCCATCATGCTTAGGGTCATGTATAAAAATGCCCAGTTGCCCATTATTTTGGCTACCATGGCTAGAAGAGTTCTCAGTGACTATGAAAGAGGGGTCTCAAAGCAGTATAGGGGGCTTAAAGGGTGTGTGTGTGTGTCCCAGTCACCAGATCTCAATTCTCAACCCAATTGAACACTTATGGAAGATTCTGTAGTGGCGCATGTTTACGGCGCCCCCCCTCCCCGTTTACATTGTGACGTACTTCATTACACCGTACGTCATCTTCACGGAGTCTTGCCCCACTACTGAATGGACAAGTGTAGTGTTTGTAATGCAAGATGGAGGAGAGCTTGTTTCTCGTCAGAGATTGCATATATTTAGTGAGATAACCAAATGTGACCTTTTCATTCAAGACAGGATAAATATATTGTTACAGGTGATAATAAAACATGTTTTGTTTAGTTACTTTTTCCTCAACTTGTTTCTATAACTTTATAGCAAGTCAAGCTAGCTGGCACTGCAGAGCAGGTAGCTAAAAGCTAGGCTAGGTTGAAGATACCATTGTAGCTAGCGACCTCCACCTAATAATTATCATCAAAAACAAACGTTATTATCATCACAATAAACTTAAAACGGGAGGCAACAGTCGCATAATATAATTATTTAACATTGCTATTAAAATAGTATTCACTTATAGGAAGTTGCTAGCTATCCCATAAAGCCAATACCGAAAACCACATATCTCTGTGGTCTGGCAACTTCCTGTTCTTCGACAGACTCTGGCTCGACTGAAGATGACGCAAAGTTTGAAAAATGTCAAAGTTTGCAGCGTCCGTCCTGCAACGGAGCCTTAAACTGCAAGGGGGCATTGCGTTTTAACTCCGCTATGGACGTCCCCATTGAAATGCATGACAGCCGGCGCAACGCAACGTGGTGCTTATAGGTGATGTGAACGAGGCTCGAGACAGCGTTTTCCACCATCATTAACAGAAACCCAAATTATGGAATTTCTCGTGGAAGAATGGTGTTGCATCCCTCCATTAGAGTTCCAGACAGTTGTAGAATCTATGCCAAGGTGCATTGAAGCTGTTCTGGTGGCTTGTGGTGGCCCAACGCCCTATTAGAACACTTTTAGTTTGTGTTTCCTTTATTTTGTCAGTTACCTGTACATAGAGTTATGTGTGCACGTAGACTAAGTTACGGCACACAGACCCGGTGCTAATGCTCAACATTCTGTACATGGTTTGAATTCCATCTGATCCAACAGTCTAGTATAAAATGTAGTGACACTAAACCTGAAGCTGCTGGCAACGTATGAACACTGCCATTAGAATGATGCAACACCTTCCCTGTCACACCAGTTTGTAAAAGATAATAGCTGAGTGTGATGCTAACCATGCCACTACTAGTATACAAACAATGACAAAGACCGCCACTACATAAGACCAGAATCGACAACAAAATGGATATAGTTTTTTTATCTGGTTAAATAGTTTATCTACCGTTGGCATGACAAGAAGAGAACGTGATCAAACTGTATTAACTTTTTAAGCATAACATTTATGTCTGTTCTTTTGTCCTGGAATCAAGATAAGCACATCTGTATTGTTGTGCAGTGCTGACCTGCCTGTTCCCATGAAGTCTTGGCATTGTTTCAATTCTATGCATGGTTCACATTCCTCTTTCTCCTAGACTCCCAGACCAGCAGACTACTGCAGAACAAGTTCTATTGTGCCTGCCCAAAACCACAACCTGAAGTGGCTATTGTAAACAAATCTATCTGTGGATCTTTTTATTTCAGTGTAGTTTTTATGTAACTGACAACCCCTAACTCGTCAGTGTTTGCAGATCTAAACGAAATGGATAGGTGTAAGCGACCGCTAAGTCCACTGGGAAGGTATCCATCTATTACTACACCTACCTGGTTCCCTCAGATCAGCAAACACAGAAGTGGTAAGGGCTAGAGGAGGGGGTTTGGGACTGGACAGATAAGGAGAGAGTTGTGACTGGGTCATAACGTATCCGTTCTCGTTTCGGGTGGTACCTGGCTGGCACACACGAGCCTCCTTAAGCACTTGACGTAGCTTCCAGCGAACACAATGAACAAGGAGAGTCCATAGAGGAATCCTGTGTTGAGAGAGAGGAAGCAAAGCAAACAGCTTATTTTGGCCACTGGGTGTCAGTGTTAAACAGCAAAAAAATACAGAGACCCTGTAGAATTTACTCCATATCCCTAGGCCAAGGCATAGATACAGATAACTGCCAAAATAAAGGAAACACCAACATAAAGCATCTTAATAGGGAGTTGGATCACCACGAGCCAGAACAGCTTCAATGCACCCAGGCATTGACTGTTGTGTCTGGAGCTCTATCAGAGGGATGAGACACCATTCTTCTATGACAAATTCCATCATTTGGTGTTTTGTTGTTGATAGAAAACACGGTCTCAGGCACCGCTCCAGAATCTCCCATAGGTGTTCAATTGGGTTGAGATCTGGTGACTGAGAAGTCCATGGCATATGGTTAACATTGTTTTCATGATCATCAAAACATTCAGTGACCACCTGTGGATAGGAGCATTGTCATCCTATGGGAGCATAGCCATGGTAGCAAAAATAATGGCCCAGATAATTTTATACATCACCCTAAGCATGATGGGATGTTAATTGCTTAATTAACTCAGGAGCCACACCTGTGTGGAAGCATCTGCTTTCAATATACTTTGTATCCCCCATTTACTCAAGCGTTTCCATTATTTTGTCAGTTACCTGCATGTTAATCTTAGGGGAAAGTTCTACCAGATATTTTAATGTTAAAAGTCCACAAAAAATATATTTACTGAACAAAAATATAAACGCAAAATGTAAAATGTTTGTGCCATGTTTAATGAGCTGAAACAAAAGATCTAAGACATTTTCCAAACACACAAAGCTTATTTCTCTCACATTTTATGCACAAATGTGTTTACATCCCAGCTAGTGTCCATTTCTCCTCTGCCAAGATAATCCATCCACCTGACAGGTGTGGCATATCAAGAAGCTGATTAAACAGCATGATCGTTACACAGGTGCATCTTGTGCTGGGCACAATAACAGGCCACTAAAATGTCCAGTTTTGTCACACAACACAATGCCACAGATGTCTCAAGTTTTGAGGGAGCATACAATTGAAATGCTGACTGCAGGAATGTCCCCCAGAGCTGTTGCCAGATAATTTAAATGTTAATTTCTCTACCATAAGCCGCCTCCAACGTCATTTTAGAGAATTTGGCAGTACATCCAACCGGCCTCACAACCGCAGACCACATGTAACCACGCCAGTCCAAAACTTACACATCCGGCTTCTTCACCTGCGGAATTTTCTGAGATCGGTCACCCGGACAGCTGATGAAATTGAGTATTTCTGCCTGTAATAAAGCCCCTTTGTGGGGAAAAACGTATTTTGATTGGCTGGGCCTGGATCCCCAATGGGTGGGCCTATGCCCTCCCAGACCCATCCATTGCTGCACCCCTGCCCAGTCATGTGAAATCCATAGATTAGGGCCTAATGAATTTATTTAAATTGACTGATTTCCTTATATGAACTGTAACTCAGTAAAATGGTTGTGGACTATATTGCCACTCCTATTTGCCATCTCTTCAATCTAAGCCTACAGGAACGTGTGTGTACTCAGACCTGGAGGGAAGCAAAAGTCATTCTGCTACCTAAGAATAACAAAGCACCCTTTAGTAATTCAAACAGCCAACCAATCCTGCTACCGACCCTTAGTAAACTTTTGGGGAAAAATTGTGTTTGACTAGATACAATGCTATTTCACAGTAAACAAATTAACAGCTGACTTTAGGCACGCTTATAGGGAAGGGCACTCAACATGTATGGCACTGACACAAATGGCTGATGATTGGCTGAAAGAAATTGATAATAAGAAGATTGTGGGAGCTGTTTTGTTAGACTTCAGTGCAGCTATTGACATTATCGATCATAGGTTTTTTCAGCAGCAGACTATGTTTTATGGGTTTACATCCTCTGCCATATTGTAGATCGAGTGTTACCTGTCTAGCAGAACGCAGAGGGTGTTATTTAATGGATGCCTCTCTAACTTAAACCAAGTAGATTTATGCATACCTCAAGGTAGCTGTCTTGGCCCTTTACTTTTTTCTATTTTTACTAATATCCTACCACTAGCCTTAGTAAAGCCAGTGCGTATATGTACGCTGATGACTCAACATTATACACGTCAACTACCACAGAAAGTGAAATCACTGCAAAACATTAAGATCTGAAGTCAGTTTTAGAATTGGTGGCTAGTAATAAGCTAGTCCTAAATATATAAAAACCTAAATGCATTGTACTTGGTACAAATCATTCGCCAAACCAGCGGTTTCCAAACTAGGGTCCGCGACCCCATGTGGGGGGGTCGCCTGATATGAAAATGGAGTTGCGGGAGAATTTCCAAAATCCCCCCAAAATCTAAATATATACCTTTATAGATAAATTATTAAACCAGAGAGCGCTCTTAGATCATGGGAAAAGGCCGCACTTGACCGTTGCACTTGAATCATTCCCACGGTGAATGGCTAGGCCCACTACGCTATGAAACCATACACTATTGCAGAGACTTTGATATTACCGGCTGCAATTGATATGGTGAAAACAATGTGTTGGGAGGCAGAGGCACAGAAACTCACGTCAATACCTTTGTCAGATAACACTGTTAAACAAATAATTTATGCTATTGCTCACAAACAAGAGGAAACTCTGACTGAATTGTGCCAAATGTGTTTAATTATAGCCATGGTATAAAAGGGATAATCAACTTGTGGCTCTATGCATTCTCTGGAAAATAATGTAACTCCATGGACGGTCAGTTCCACTCCACTAAGGCTTGGTGGAACACACCTTTCACGTCGTTCATTATTTTCCATAGAATGCATAGCCCCTCATTTCAGTATTGTAAATGTTCTATTCTACATTTGTAATAAGTGTAATAATGTATTGTATTATTGTATTTATAATGTAGGCTGTTTTGTTTTCATGTAATTGTTTTATTCCTGTTTGGACCCCAGGTAGAGTAGCTGCTGCCTTGTCCTTGGGGATCCTAGTAAATACTAAATACTACTAGTCTAAGTGTTACCTATGTATGAGCATGTATCCTGAGTGGTCTGGCTCTGAAGGCTTCATCAGACACTTCTTGCTGAGAACAGTGATGCTGCCCTTCTGCATAATGGCAAAGGCAGCTACTAGGTCCTTGAAGATGTCCGAGGCATTGCCTGTGCCATTTACTTCCACTACCAATACGATGGGTGCTAGAGAGAGCACAATGTCTTGGATGATGTTGTTTGTTCCAAATATGGTTTGATATACAATTTCATTAGAATAATCTGTACTATAGTATTTAATTGGAAACTGATGTCCAGTTTAATTCCTTTATTGGACTGAATAGAATGGAGTAAACTGATAGACTTCAGGTTCCAGGCAAGGTTATTCATCACACGGAACAACCACTTTCTCTCATAAAATAAACTGTTATGTCCAAAATAACAGCCCAAACAAAATGTGTACAAACAAAATAGCTGTACAAACATGTTTTGAGACTCGGTTTGTTAGCAGTGTTTCTGGTTTCATTCAGGTAAATATACTTTTTGGAAGCAATAACGAATGCAGATATTATACCTCTCATCTATTCCTGTTTTTAACCATGCACCTGTGAGTACACTGATGGGTGGGGTGGCTAGTAAGATTTAAATGTATTTATTACAGTAAATAACCTTGAACTGAATTGACCTGGACATCATCCATTTCCCTGTAGCCGGACTGTCTCCCCTCTGTCCACGATGTCCCCCTGGGCTTGGTGGTGCACCAGGTCAAACATCCAGAAGACCACCAGGTCCAGTGCCACCACCAGGCATCCCATGGCTATGTGCCTGAGAATGGACACTGCGCTGAGGGCAGCCGTCCACCGCTCCCTGGTCGTCAGGTACACTGAGACTAGAGGACAGAGATGGGTGTGTGGGAGGGGAGGTTAGGTTAGGTGGGTCTTTTCACTGCCATGACATCAATGTTACACTGACTTTCTCGTTTCACCTTTCTAGATGTTTTTGTTGTTGTTGTTCTCTGTCATTTTTTTTATTTCTCTATATCCTTTCGCTCCCTACCTTTTCTACCAACACCCACACTGCTTCCCCCCTACAATCCATTTATCTTTTCTTCTCCTCTTTCCTGTGCATTCTTCCTGCTCCACTCACATGGTCTGATGTAGGTGCGGGCCTCTCTCTGGCTGAGCGGTTAGACAGGGGGTTTTCCCTCTCTAGCCAATCTCTCCTTGAGCTCCTCAAACTGCTCTGTGATGTAAGTGTTGTCAGTCATTCTGGTGCAGGTACTTGTGTTTGTACAGGACAGCCCTTTAAAAAAACACACACACACACACACACAGTATAGAGCAGGGTTTCCCAAAATCAGGGGAAACCCTGCTATAGAGTATACCGCTCCTTGTCAAACCTTGTTTGCATGACTCATGTGAATGAATATAGACTCACCGTAGGTACATTAGCAGCAGAAGGAAGAGACCTATGTAGGCTATTAGCACCATCACTTCCTGGAAACGTCCCAGATACACCGACACTTCCTCCATCATATCCTGTGACACCTGTTGCAGCGACTGACTGCTGTTCACATTCATGTCAAAGTGCATAGAGGCCGATATGTTGAACTCAAACTCCTTCATCTTCTCGAAAGCTGCTATGGTTGCTGGAAGAGAGCAAAGAGGCACTTCAAGAATGTGCCACTGTGCATTTGTGACTGTTTAGAATGGTCATCAAAAAGGAGTTACAGTAGAGTTATGCAATTGAAAAATGTTCTACCTTGGAATAGAGAAGTAGTAGAAACTATTATAAGGGCAAGGTTTTTGTACCTCTGCACTTTACTTATGGGCAGCAATCTTTGTCTTCATGTGGCCAACAATGTAAGATGGGATGATGCAAAACAGCTGACCAACTGACATGAGGAATGTATTGATAATTACTGTCCTCATACCTACAAATGACATAACCTCTAGCTAATTTACGTGACAAATGCATCTCTGCATCACAGGCTCTATTCATTGTCTCATAAAACCATTGTGAACGGTCATTAAAAGTAAACCCAAGTGTCATGTCAGGTTTATAAGACAGCATTATATAGGATTTATGACTCATAGTTTAGCAAGTGAAATGCCACCATTCACTTTATGCTGAGAGCAGCATTCTAGATCTCCCAAAGGCCAGGAAGTGTGTTTCATCTTTTCTTTCTCTTCTTTCTTTTCCTCCTGTCTCTGGCCCTCGGGTCATGTTTGGATTAAAAAGTTACCAGTGCCCGGCTGGCTCCTGGCTGGCCCGAGAGCAGCGGTGGATATGAAACAATAATTCATTTGAAAAGAAAACAGGGGAGGCAGATGGATGGAAGGGGGAGGTAGAGGGATGGAGGGTGACTCACGGCCGCGCTCCTCCTGGGAAATGTGAGAGGAAACCTGAGGGCGGTGTGGGGCTGGAGGGTTTTAACTAGGCCTTGGCTCCTAAGTTACCCTGCCCTCCTAGGCTAAAGAATAACACAGAGCACCGCAGACCTACCAGAGAGCTAGAGAGGAGGGCTGTGCTGTACCTCCACACTGATTGTCAACCTCACAACAATAGGTGATATATTTTTCCATGAGCTAACATATTTGTAGTGAGCAATTTTTCACCAAAATCGGAAAAAACAGGCTTGGGTGCAAAAAAAGGGAACATTTTAACTGAGTTTCAAAAGATTTTAAACTACTGACCACCCAGCTAGCACATAATGTTCTGAGAACCATATGTTGTTTAGAGCTTGGTGAGAGCGTGGTTGACCTATGGTTATTTTGCATGCAACCTTCTCATAACATTTCCTATAGGTTTCTTCATGGTTCTATTTAAAGTAATGTTCTCAAATTGTTCAGAGAACGTTAAGAAACAACGTTCCTGCAGTTATCATTTCGATTGTATGCTCCCTCAACCTGAGACATCTGAGGCATTGTGTTGTGACAAAACTGCATATTTTAGAGTGACCTTTCATTGTCCCCAGCACAAGGTGCACATGTGTAATGATCATGCTGTTCAATCAGCTTCTTTTTTTTATTTTATTTTTTATCCCCTTTTCTCCCCAATTTTCGTGGTATCCAATCGCTAGTAATTCCTATCTTGTCTCATCGCTACAACTCCCATACGGGCTCGGGAGAGACGAAGGTCGAAAGCCATGCGTCCTCCGAAGCACAACCCAACCAAGCCGCACTGCTTCTTAACACAGCGCGCCTCCAACCCTGAAGCCAGCCGCACCATTGTGTCGGAGGAAACACCGTGCACCTGGCCCCCTTGGTTAGCGCGCACTGCGCCCGGCCCGCCACAGGAGTCGCTGGAGCGCGATGAGACAAGGATATCCCTATTGTGCGTCGCCCCACGGACCTCACGGTCGCGGCCGGCTGCGACAGAGCCTGGGCGCGAACCCAGAGACTCTGGTGGCCCTAGACCACTGCGCCACCCGGGAGGCCTTCAATCAGCTTCTTAATATGCCAGACCTGTCAGGTGGATGGATTATCTTGGCAAAGGAGAAATGCTCACTAACAGGGATGTAAACAAATTTGTGCTCCATTTGAGAGAAATCACATTTTTGTGTGTATGGAAAATTTCAGGGATCTTTTATTTCAGCTCATGAAACATGGGACCAACACTTTACAGGTTGCATTTATATTTTTGTTCAGTGTAGTAATAAAAAATATATTTTTCTAAGGTCATAATATAATGTATCAAGACATTATCATTATAATGTATCAAGACATTTGATCACAGACACCCACTGTGATCAAAACATCAGTAGTAGCTACATTAAAACTCTGGGAGCCTCTACACAACATGCAAATAGACGTGTTGACATTGGGTCCAGGCTGTGTAATGTTTTAAATAGGCAGACTAACATTTATTATTCCTCTCCTTTTTTATCCCTTGTGGAATTGGCACAGGGAAGGTTTGAACAAACAGTAGGGTCCTGTCAGGCGACCTGCAAATAAACAAAGAATACAATGTCGCACAAAGTAGAAGCGCTCCTTATAGTGTTAGTATTTGCAGTCGATCTGGATATCACAAAGGGTGGATTTCGCCAGAGTTCTTATAGATGTTTTACGGATATCTCCCCGGAAATTGGAGCAGCTACTGGGTCGACTGCTGAGTATAAATGGAAATAAAACAAATCATTGTTCAGGAGAAAGCTTGGTCTTCATTTACATCATACACTATTTGTGTGAAATTCAACAGCTAAGCTGAGCTACCTCATTAAGGCCAGTTGTGCACATTCTTGTTTTTGTTCTAATATCCCTTAATTGTTCCAGATGAACACCAAAATTAAGTCCAGGAAACTCTAGGCTTATAAGATGCACATTCTCCATAAACATGCATATAGAAACGTGACTAAAAGAAGAAACCTAGCCTAATCCAGACGTAATGGATATAACTGTTCATGCACACTTGTGCACTATTGCTGGTTGAGGTATATTTAAGCAATAACGCACAAGAGGGTGTGGTATATGGCCAATATACCACGGCTAAGGGCTGTTCTTAGGCACAACCCTTAGCCATGGTATTTTGGCAATATATCACAAACGCCTGAGGTGCCTTATTGCTATTATAAACCGGTCACCAACGTAATTGGAGCAGTACAAATAAATGTTTTGTCATACCCGTGGTATACGGGTTTGTCAGCCAATCAGCATTCAGGGCTCGAACCACCCAGTTTATAATTCAATGTATTCAATGGGCTTTAGCACAATGTGTACACAGAGTGAATGTGGCCCTTTTCCCCCAATCCTGTAAGAAATGCACTGGCTCGTGTGTGTCGAGTAAAGCAGTGCTTACCTGAGAGCAGCTTATTGTAATAGCATTAGACACTACATATTCTGCTCATACTGAAGCCCTACCTACAGTACTGCACAGAGAGGGGCAAAGGGGCGAAGGAGTGTATACTGTATGCAGAGAAACTAAGAATTAGAGGGGGTAAGAGATTAACGGAGGGAAAGCGGGATACAGACATTTTTCATGCTGGCATTTCCACAATAGGGAGAGTGTTTCAAAGGCATTTTGAGCATTTAAAATTCTGGCCTGGGTTGAAAATGCATGTGTGAAATCTGGCCCTTGAGGTCCGATACACTTCTGGTTTTCATTCTTCTCTGATCGGGGACTGGTTTAGACCTAGGACACCAAATGCGGTGAGTGCAATGATAGATCAAGTAGGAACAAAAACCAGAAGTGTTTTGCCATTCCAGGATCATAATTGAAATGCTGCCTGGGTTGACTAAGGGTTCAAAATGCCAGTCTGATAGCACCTATAGAGAAACTACATCGAGGGGAGAGACTGGCGTAGTAGATAGAGTGAAGGATTGCCCTCTGTGTGTTTTCACTTGGCACTAAATCAGCTGAAGTGTCATTACTGTTATTAGTCCTCCCCTTATGCTCTCTGAAGGGGATTAGTTTCACAAATCAAGCAAAATTAAGCTGCTGCACATTCAGCATGTGGGAGAGAAGTGCAACATGGTAAAAGTGTGCAGCCCACAGATTAATCCAACTGGCCTTAGGAGTTCAGCGCTCCAGAAGCATCCTCATGGTGGACAGTATTTACTGTTCATACAGCAGTGGTGAAGTCTAGTACCCATGTTCAGGGTGATTCAAATATCTCATTCAACAGAAACTTTTCTATATCTTGCCTGTCTGTGCCCTACTGTTCTACACACTATATATTAACTCATTGTCATTTATCTGACTGCCCCATTTCTCTCTGTCTGTCCACCCTCTGTTGTGGCTGCCTGTCTGTTAGCGGGAGAAGAGGCGCGCTCTGTTCCTTTATAACCTGCAGATCCAGAGGCGCATCTCGTACACCAAAAGGCAACGGACACGACTCATGCAGCTAGGAACAGGAGAGAAAACAGTGCGTACTGTGTGTATTTAACTACTCTCTCATTAAACAGAGTTTAAACATCTTTTTTTCCTAAAGGTCTTTGAACCGTTCTATTTCCTGATTTAGTTGATGGGATGGCTCTTGGATGAACTCATAACAGAATGACAGTGCCTTTAATTTTGAAGTCAAATGGGCTTACTCTTTTCCGGGAATGCTCTCCAAGACAAATCTAAACAAACACAGACAAACTCTTTGGGATGCAGCCTCCCTCACACTCTCCTTCCTGGGCCCTTCTCTATCCATCCGGTCTTACATGCTGTTGTATTATCCTCTGTTCTGACTTCACTAATGATTTTCATTCCATGCCCTGTGACCCCCAATAATCTAATTAGGGCAAATCTGTTCATTTCATTGAATTGTACTGTTATTTAACACTGCCCCTTCTACCTACGGTACTCTCCCCATCCCACTCTCTATTCCTCCCACTTTTCTGCTCTCTTTCTACCCTTCACCTCCACTCTCTCCTGCTCAGGTGTTGTCCAGACTGGGCTGCAGGCTGCGGTGGTGCTGTGTGTGTGGGGAGAGGCAGAGGGGTGACCGGGGCGTGAAGTGCACAGTCCCAGGCGACCTACTGGCCCCAGTGCTGGAGGGACCTGGGCAGGATCTGTTACACCTGTGTCCCCACTAGTAACTGGGACCCAGTAGAGAGCTGTTCAGACATGTACTATGTTAGGGCGACCACCTAAATCACATGCAGACACAGTAAAGATATTTAGCATATTAGCCCATTACAGGTTTTGGTCCTTAATCTTTTTCAATAGCAATAAAACAAACTTGCCGAATGAACAGCTGATCATTACACACTGTTAAATGTTTATCTTGGCTCATTTCTTTAAAGTTTTGTTCTGAAGGAAATTGTTTCATTCCTTGAATCCCTGTCCATAGTTGCATTTCCTGTGACTAATTAATCAAATCAACTAGACATAACAATAGCATCCGTTTCACCAGAGTTTTCAGCAGATTGTAGTTGTTATTTAGCAATGCTGACAATTGACAAAACTGTAGATCCAGCTAATTCTTTGGGATGTTCAGACAATAGGATAACTTGATATTATCAGATTAAATAGCCTATGTCTGTGTGTAAGGTAAACAATTGCATAATTTAGTCACAATTAATTACCTTAAAATGTAGGACTTTATAAATCGATTTTGTATTTTTAGAATTTGCTATATAGAAATGTTGTCAAGTTAGAATACGCGGCGGCTGTCTAAAATGTGACCGCAGAAAGATTCGGGCAGTAAAGAGTTAAAGCACAAGCGAAAATCCCGCCCTGTTCGGGGGTTGAAATGCGATTACACCATCGCTGTAAGCACGCACTCAGTCTTGTATGTGCGAAGCTGTCTGTCTTTCAGGAATTAAGATATTCTGAATAGTACTTTGAGAGTTTAACGAGATCACAGTGGGCTCATCTCCGCTACGGAATGGACATATGTTGTAGTAGCTCTGTGTGTGAAGGTAACGGTACTGGAAATATGACCTTGCGATAACGGCAGCCACGGACAGCGGGTCGGGCTTGGTTAGAGGTCTGTTACAGGACTTTATGGTGTGGGCTAATGGCGCAGGTGAATGAAGCCTCTTGAAATAAAGTCACACGTTCGATTGACTGGCACAAGCAACACTTCTGCTCTGCGCATGCATTTATGGATCGCTATCATGGACTTTCGCTTGACATTTGCCCCTGTAGGCAAATTGAGGTAGCCGTATAGTTGCCTCCAACAGAACCTGTGACCTTTCTCCGTTTTTGAATGCCTTGTTTTACACTTTTTTACGTTGACAATGTTTCTATCTCGAGCTCTGGTAACGTTGGTGCTACTTGAGACTGTAACATTTCGCGGTACTCAATCAAATACGTTACCTAGTAACCGTTTAGGATTGCTGGACGATGCCGATTTGCAGGAATATCTGCTGGCGGAAAGTCATATGAACTCAAAAAAGACAGAGATGGAGAAGCCACAAGAGAAGCTGTCTCCTTTGAACACAACAACAGTATCGTCTCACTCCTCACTTATAAGTAGGTATTTGTAGTAACCCTAATTTAGCCTAGGCAACTTCAAAGGAACTGTCATTAAAATGTAATTTCAGTCCCTGTCTGGGCACTCAAATTCACCAAAAACGACATTACATTTTAGGACTATTCTACAGTCAGTTAAACCTCTGTACTGGAGCCTAGCATACATGCTAATTACAATTAATATTTATCTGATACCTTTACTTTCTAAACACTTATAATAGCACGTTTCTAGTAAATCCGGGTGTAGGCCGGACTCGGACCCTGGCCCAGTGACTGTCAAGCCCAACATCTAGCGACCTGGTGAAGAGGTTCAGACCTTTTCACTTAATTGTTAAGATATTGGCTTGACAGTCGCTGGACACACATTCAAGTACCAGTTGTGGCAAATTCTCAAAAATATGTTGGAGGTGGTGTATGGTAGAGAAATAAACATAAAATTCTCTGGCAACAGCTCTGGTGGACATTCCTGCAGTCAGCATGCCAATTGCACGCTCCCTCAACTTGAGACATCTGTTGCATTGTGTTGTAACAAACCTGCACATTTTAGCGTGCCCTTTTATTGTCCCCAGCACAAGGTGTAATGTGTAATGATCATGCTGTTTAATCAGCTTCTTGATATTATTTTATTTATTTAACTTGGCAAGTCAGTTAAGAACTAATTCTAATTTACAATGACGACCTACCAAAAGGCCAAAGACCTCCTGTGGGGATGGGAGCAGGGATTTAAAAAATATATATATATATGCTACCATGTTGTGTTGCTACCATGCTATGTTGTTGACTTAGGTCTCTCTTTATGTAGTGTTGTGGTGTCTATCTTGTCATGTTTGTTTTGTCCTATATGACAAAACACACATGACAAGAGAGACACTACATAAAGAGAGACCTAAGTCAACAACATAGCATGGTAGCAAAACAACATGGTACAAACATTATTGGGCACAGACAACTACACAAAGGGCAAGAAGGTAGAGACAACAATACATCACGCAAAGCAGCCACAACTGCCAGTAAGAGTGTCCATGATTGAGTCTTTGAATGAAGAGATTGAGATAAAACTGTCTAGTTTGAGTGTTTGTTGCAGCTCGTTCCAGTCGCTAGCTGAAGCGAACTGAAAAGAGAGTGACCCAGGGATGTGTGTTCTTTGGGGACCTTTAACAGAATGTGACTGGCAGAACGGGTGTTGTATGTGGAGGATGAGGGCTGCAGTAGACATCTCAGATAGGGGGTAGTGAAGCCTAAGAGGGTTTTCTAAATAAGCATCAACCAGTGAGTCTTGCGACGGGTATACAGAGATGCCCAGTTTACAGAGGAGTATAGAGTGCAGTGATGTGTCCTATAAGGAGCATTGGTGGCAAATCTGATGGCCGAATGGTAAAGAACATCTAGCCGCTCGAGAGCACCCTTACCTGCTGATCTATACATTATGTCTCTAATCTAGCATGGGTAGGATGGTCATCTGAATCAGGGTTAGTTTGGCAGCTGGGGTGAAAGAGGAGCGAGTACGATAGAGGAAACCAAGTCTAGATTTAACTTTAGCCTGCAGCTTTGAAATGTGCTGAGAGAAGGACAGTGTACTGTCTAGCCATACTCCCAAGTACTTGTATGAGGTGGCTACCTCAATCTCTAAACCCTCAGAGGTAGTAATCACACCTGTGGGAAGAGGGGCATACTTCTTACCAAACCACATGACCTTTGTTTTGGAGGTGTTCAGATCAAGGTTAAGGGTAGAGAAAGCTTGTTGGACACTAAGAAATCTTTGTTGTAGAGCATTTAATACAAAATCTGGGGAGGGGCCAGCTGAGTATAAGACTGTATCATATCTTGGCAAAGGAGAAATGCTCACTAACAAGGATGTAAACAAATTTGTGCACAACATTTGAGAGAAATAAGCGTGTTGTACATATGGAAAATGTCTGCAGTCTTTTATTTCAGCTCATGAAAACATGTTGCGTTTATACTTTTGTTCAGTGTACAGTTGAAGTCGGAAGTTTACGTACACTTAGGTTGGAGTCAATTAAACTTGTTTTTCAACCACTCCACAAATTTCTTGTTAACAAACTACAGTTTGGGCAAGTTGGTTAGGACATTTACTTTGTGCATGACACAAGTAATTTTGCCAACAATTGTTTACAGACAGATTATTTGATTTATATTTCACTCTATCACAATTCCAGTGGGTCAGAAGTTTACATACATTAAGTTCACTGTGTCTTTAAACAGCTTGGAAAATTCCAGAAAATTATGTCATGGTGTTAGAAGCTTCTGATATGCTAATTGACATAATTTGAGTCACTTGGAGGTGTACCTGTGGATGTATTTCAAGGCATACCTTCAAACTCAGTGCCTCTGTGCTTGACACCAGGTGAAAATCAAAAGAAATCAGCCAAGACCTCAGAAACAAAATTGTAGACATCCACAAGTCTGGTTCATCCTTGGGAGCAATTTCCAAACGCCTGAAGGTACCACGTTCATCTGTACAAACAATAGTACACGTATAAACACCATGGGACCACGCAGCCGTCATACCGCTCAGGCAGGAAACGTGTTCTGTCTCCTAGAGATGAATGTACTTTGGTGCGAAAAGTGCAAATCAATCCCAAAACAACAACAAAGGACCTTGTGAAGATGCTGGAGGACACAGGTACAAAAGTATCTATATCCACAGTAAAACGAGTCCTATATCGACATAACCTGAAAGGCTGCTCAGCAAGGAGGAAGCCACTGTCCCAAAACCGCCATAAAAAAGCCAGACTACGGTTTGCAACTGCACATGGGGGCAAAGATTGTACTTTTTGGGGAAATGTCCTCTGGTCTGATGAAACAAAAATATAACTGTTTGGCCATAATGGCCATCGTTATGTTTGGAAGAAAAAGGGGGAGGCTTGAAAGCTGAAGAACACCATCCCAACCGTGAAGCACGGGGGTGGCACCATCATGTTGTGGGGGTGCTGTGATGAAGGAGGGACTGGTGCACTTCACAAAATAGATAGCATCATGAGGAAAGAAAATTATGTGGATATATTGAAGCAACATCTCAAGACATTAGTCAGGAAGTTAAAGCTTGGTTGCAAATGGGTCTTCCAAATGGACAAGGACCCCAAGCATACTTCCAAAATTGTGGCAAAATGGCTTAAGGACAACAAAGTCAAGGTATTGGAGTGGCCATCACAAAGCCCTGACCTCAAACCTGTAGAACATTTGTGTGCAGAACAAGGAGGCCTACAAACCTGACTCAGTTACACCAGCTCTGCCAGGAGGAATGGGCCAAAATTCACCCAACTTATTGTGGTAAACTTGTGGACGGCTACCCAACACGTTTGAACCAAGTTAAACAATTTAAAGGCAATGGTACCAAATACTAATGAAGTGTATGTAAACTTCTGAGCCACTGGGAATGTGAAGAAATAAATAAATCATTCTCTCTACTATTATTCTGACATTTCACATTCTTAAAGTAAAGTGGTGATCCTAATTGACCGAAGACAGGACATTTTTACTAGGATTAAATGTCAGGAATTGTGAAAAACTGAGTTTAAATGTATTTGGCTAAGGTGTATGTAAACTTCTGACTTGAACTGTACATAGGTAGGCTATTGTACTGAAGTTAATGCAGCTGTGTCTGTTTTATGTGTGTGTGAAGAAAGGAGTCAGCAGATATGCCTGCTAAGAAACAGAGAGCATGAGCTGTTATAAGCACATCTGGCATCACTGATTGGTTTGTGCAATTAGCTTGAATTGTACATGCTTAGTTAAGATTGTGATGCTGAGCTTTTTTCCTGGCATATTGAAACCATTTAATGAAAATTGTAGGTTTCCTGCATTTCCTACCCTAAGCCTGTATACCACATTAGTTTTTCCTTACTGCTAAGGGATATCCATCTGGGATATGGCTGACTTTATCTTAGCATTAGCATTGCCCCATGGGGAAGGGGGTTCACTGACTACTAGGACTGGGTAATAGGTTGCCATTAGCTGAGCATTTAGATTTTAGGGTCACTACTAGCATTAACAAAATAGTTTCTCCATCCGCTGATGTTATAGTATCAAACTGATATTTATTAATCTGAATATAGCGCCTCAAGGGACATAAGACAATATTTTCCTATGAATCCCATCTCTCCTTGTCCCCAGGTCCAGAGCACCACCATGGTAGTAGGCACGGCAAGCCACTGGAGAGGACCAGGCCCTTTGTCGTAGTGGACGGACACAAGAGAAGTCTGAGTGAGGCCTTGCAGGTGAGACTACAGACATCAAGAGAATGTGTGTGTGAGAGTATCGTTCTACACAGAGCCATACACATACACACTATTACTCTGGTCCTACTTCCACTACCTGCTTTCTATTTCCATGCGTACATGTTACCATTCTTCATTCAGTGATCCCAGAGCACTTTTATAAAGTGGCCTTTATTTTTGTTTAGATAGTATCAGAGGTTAATAACCATTATATTTTTACAGGTCCCATAGGAACTCCTAATTTTAAACTGCAGTTTTATATCTCAAACTAACATCAAACCCACACCTGGTTATTCCAATTGCAATGTGCGGCTCACATTTTTTTTCTATTTGAAGGTTGTCAGTGTTATGATGTTCTCCTCTCTGGGTGGAGTGAGTGATATGGGGGAATTCTTCAGGATATGATTTCAGACCTCCTGTCAGCTGCACAGGAAGTGTTCGTCCTCTTAAAGTGCCCCAGTCCCCCCCCACCTTCTTCAGATCATAGTTTTTATTCAGGAAGCTCCCTGTAAAATATGTCAAGGCGCCTACTTCCTTCCTCTATTATATTAGCACAAAAAAGGAAGCCAGACAGCAGACCCCCCCTCCTTTCCACACACACACACACACACACACACACACACACACACACACACAGAGGAAAGTAGAGAATAAGAGCATGACAGGGCTACAATTTTGCACATCACTTTTTAAGACGGCTACTGGATTGGAATGTTGACTTTCAAAAGGTCGAACCCCATTGGCAAAGCAGTCTCAATCAGGCACCCAGATGTTTGTTTACTGGTTTCAAAACACATCAGGGCACTGCACTGTCATACAAATAACACAGTTGAGTGGGCCTCATTGGCTAAGACTCAGCGGAGAGTCACTCCTAATTCCTACATTATTGTGTGGTTTATCCTCTGAATCACTGCAGTCATTGATGAATGAGTAGCCGTTTTTCACTTGTCATGAGGTTACTGCACCCACAGCCTACTGCTCATACTGATGAACATAACACCAGTGATTCACATACTCAGTCAAAATACATGCAACGTGTAACCATGGAAACTGGGATCTGTTTTTAGATTGTTTGTCAGAAATGAGAGGAAAGGTGGGGGATGGTGCCATATGGGAGGGGTGTGCCTGTGTGTGTCTGTTATACAAACTTTGTCCGTCCACCCTCATCAACACCCACCCATCCCCTGAACAATGTAATTCCTGTAACGCTCCATTTCCCAGTCTAGGGTATTCAAGTGATAAAGATCACTCCAACCTGAGCCAAGTGTGACATTGGAACTTAGAGCCACCACTTGTGCTCTAAATAGCACTAATTAAAGTATTTAAATTCACCACTCAGACTGAGTGCACTTACTTGAATGTAATCACCAGGATAGTGTGCAACTTCATCACGTTAAATGTAGATCTTTTATTTGTCTAGCAAAGCATGATTAGCTATAGATAAGATGATTGTAAATGTTCTCTCGAGGCAAAAAGATCTGAGTGTATATTCTTTGCATATCACTACCATGCTACAAATACAGATTATTATTCTAGTTAGTTCAAAAGAACTACGAGTTCCTTTTTGTTGAAATGCGTGTAACTCCCAGCCCAATTAGGATCTCAGATTGATTATACGTGAGTGAGATATTAAAGAAGAAAACATGCCAGTCACCACAGTGTTAGTTTAATTTCTTATGGTGGAGCAGGTGACTTGTGTCCTCTTGGGAGAGGACTTGACCTGAATAGCTTCTGTCAACGTTGAACCATGAATAGATCTACTTTGTCAAACAAACTTTCAGACAATTGCCACATTGATGTTGGAAATAAATGTTTTAAGAAGAAAATACAGACATGTATGACATGTTATCAGATTGCAGATAACCCTTTTTTTTTTGGGCTGCTGCTCAGTGCTCACCTCTCTGGTGCCTGCTATTATTAGCCTCCACACCAACTTGGTTATGAATGGATTTGTGACCGCACGCACGCACGCACGCGCGCGCGCGCACACACACACACACACACACACACACACACACACACACACACACACACACACACACACACACACACACACACACACACACACACACACACACACACACACACACGGAACTCTG
This sequence comes from Salvelinus namaycush, assembly GCF_016432855.1. Taxonomy (NCBI): domain Eukaryota; kingdom Metazoa; phylum Chordata; class Actinopteri; order Salmoniformes; family Salmonidae; genus Salvelinus; species Salvelinus namaycush. The sequence goes on from NC_052311.1 coordinate 53,029,101, forward strand.
ATGTGTAAGGCGTGCAGCAGGGAGCTTCACCTTAATACAGCTTAAGGAGGGGATCTCAGCTAATTCAGATCCTGATCGCTCTGTGTTGACAGTGAAACCCTTTAACCTACCATTAAGACAGCTGTGTGTGTGTGAGGGGGGCATTATTGTCTTACACCCAAAGCATGGTAAGACTGATTCTTTATGTAAGGGGGGGGGGGGGGGGGGGGGGGCTCTTATCTACTTAAGAAAGTGTCTGTCAAGAGTCAACGTGGATCCAGATAGAAGCCCAATCTTGTGGTTCATTGCCACTAAGCTCAACTATATTCATTGATAACTTTAGTGAAGTGGGCAACATAGCCAAAACATTTGTGATTTACAGTACCCTACGAGCGTGGAGGGACTGTAAGAAATACCTGGGCATCTCCTCCCAAATATGTTCTCACTCGCCTATAGTAGGCAACCCAGACTTGCCAAAAGCCCTGAGAGATGCCAACTTTAATCTTTGGCATACTCTAGGAATCAGGACCTTTTCAGACCTATTTCATCAGAAGACCACTACACTGAAATCCTTTCAAGAGCTCTGCAATGAATTCAATGTGCCAAGATCCCATTTTTTTAAATATCTACAAATTAGACATGTCATCTCCTCATTTACTTCCAAGAGGAGGTTTAGAACTCAGTTGAATGAAGTTGAAACCCTTCTTGTCACAGCACAATCCATTAAAGGCAAAATATCCTATATCTATAGACTCCTTTCTGAGAAAGGAGGCTCCTCCTTTACTCCTTTGAAAATAATATGGGAAAAGGACCTTGGTCTGACTATCAGTGATGAGTTATGGGCGGAGGTTTGCGACAGGGTATACTGCTCCTCTACTAATGTAAAAATGAAAGAATCTAATTACAAATTTTTGTACAAATTTTATTACACTCCCCTGAGACTCCATAAAATGAAAACAGACATTTCTCCTAACTGTAATAGATGTACCTCTGAAAGTGGAACCTATATGCATGTATTTTGGAGCTGTAAAGAGATTGCCAGATTTTGGCAATCTATACATACTGCTGCACAGAAAATACTAGATGTACAGTTTGATATGACCCCGTGTCTCTACCTTCTTAATGCCCAGCAGGACTTTGTTCTTGATCCTGACAGAGAAAATTTGCTCATGACCATTACATACTTTGCTAAGAAATGTATTCTTCTATTGTGGGCCTCTAATACTTCTCCTACATTTAAAATGTGGATTGACCAGATTGTTGACTTTCTCCCTCTTGAAAAGCTCACGTATGACCTCCACAAGAGACAGCCCAAGTTTGATAGACTCTGGTCTCCACTACTCAACTATATTTCAAATTGGACAGAGTGAATAGGGGAATCAGGGAGATGAGCAGATGCGTGTTGTGTAAGGTGCTGTAAAATCTAAAAACTAATTATTGGCTCGTCATCTCAGCTAAGGCTGGAAATAGCTAATAAGAACCTTGATAGTGCTGCTGCAAGTTCTATAATTTAAATTTTGTTATAATTATTATTTGTGTGTGTATGTATGTATGTATGTGTATATATATATATATATATATATATATATATATATATATATATATATATATATATACATATATAAAACAATTTTTTATTATTATTATTATTATTATTTTTTTTAAGTCACATCTGTGAATGTGGAATGTGTTTGGTTGGTTGATTGAAAACTTAATAAAACTTTAAATTGAAAAAAAAAGAAAGTGTCTGTAGGGAAAGTGTTTCACTAGGATGTGTGGTGTATTGAGCCGGGTAAAGAATGGTCTTGAGTTAATCCCCAACCGGGGTCGTGTTTATATAACCAGATCATTCATTATACCCCAAAAGTAATTCAAATCACTGAGTACTTCTCTGAGCCCAAGTGAAGGTAATGCAAGTAGGCAGGCTACTACTTAAATGGGAACGAATCACTTGTTTCCTATTTGTGAGGTTAGTTCTGGATATCCATGCACAGCAGTAAAGAAACAGTCAGAGGCAGACATGAGTTCCAGTGAAATGGTTTTCACTCTTGCCTTCATACCACCATCTGTTGAACATTTATAAACCAGGACGTGTTGACTCTCTGGTTCATCGATATTAATCAGTCAAGTGCTAGGGAAGGGGAGAAGAGCCAGCAAACACCACATTCCCTTTGGGACTGGAGTTGAATGCGACACTCCTCTACCTCATGTTGCCCATTGTACATGAATTCACTTGGCTGTTATTGTAATGCAAAGGGGTACACAAGTCATGAACTAACCCAGAGATTTCCCCCAGATAGTGGACAGGCACACTCCATTCACATGCCCAGACTTGATCCATAAACAGGATCCAGGGCTGCTCTGGGTCAGACTAAATAACAGAGAAGCACTACAGGGACTGAGGAAGACAGACATCCCAGGAGCTGACTGATTGTATTTCCCTCCCTCGCACTCTTTCGCTGAGCTGAAAGAGCTGGAGAGGAATCACGACTCGCCCTGTCCCTCCCTTCCTCCGTTACACCTCCTCCGCCCCTTGTCCCCTCTCCTCCTCCCTGGTTTATTTCTTCTGCTGTGGGTCACAAGCAGCTCTGCGTCTGAATGGACCCCACCCAGCATTCATGTGGCGGTGAGCTCATCTTGTTACTAGCAGGAGGTCACGGCCTGGGACATTTACCTCACTGAAGGAGAGGGAGGAAATAAGAGGAGGAGAGGGTGAAGGTAGAGAGAGTGGTGGAAGGAGAGGTAATGGCAGCAGAGATGGAGTGGATATGGTTATCGATAGGATAAAGAATGACAGAGGTGAGAGAGGTGAGAGAGAGGTGAAAGTGGAATGCCAGTGAGCGTGAAACGAGAGACCAGTTGCAAGTGTGAGGTAAGGATTCAGAAGGAGGAAGAGGGGGGGGAGAAGAGAAGGTAGAGACAAGGAGAGAAATGAAAGAGAATTTGTAATGCTCAAAGAAGAGGGAGAGAGTGAGAAAGGGAGAAGTGAGGCAATGACAAACAAAGTGTGGAGAGGGTGGGTGTTTCTTGGCTGAGCTCCAGATATTTGGGTGTGATCCTCCACTAGAGCCCTGAACAGATGTAGCTCTGCTCTGCTCTGGAAGGAGCCCTGTTTCTACTCTGACCTCTCACCCCAAAACCACAATCCGAGGCAGCTTGCCAAAAGATGCAGATGTACACACTCTCTCAAACATGTGCTGTATGTCTTCCTATCTCTTTCTCTCCCTATCTCTTTCTCACCCTTAATCTTTATTCTCTTTGGACGCATAACTGACATTACTGTAGTTTGTTTTTTGCCTTGTAGTTTTTAGCCAGATCTCCACCATTGTGCTTGGAGTCTTTGTTGGTTACCCATTGGACTCTTTCCCTGGCAGTACAAAAACACAGACCCACCCAACATAACTCAGTCACACTCTCCTTACATACTGTGGTGAATGACCTCACCAAAGCCCTCTGATTATAATAAAGACTATAGAAACTGGAAATAGACCAGAGTTATGTTTTCATCCAAATGTATTGGAAATCCCCCTCAATTATCAGCATCTACTTCTGGGATTCTTCTTGGATTATGATATTCTTGGATGTGGAACCAGTTACATTTTGTACATATCCAATGACTTGGTTCCAGTGTGAATAGTTATGTTATTACTAATAGCCTCTTAGAGCCTATGGTACAGGGACACAATTGTATGTATCATATGAACCATGATGTTGTTAAAGTATTTCTGGGACTGTGGACAGTAGAATACTTCTTAGTGAATTGGGTGTAAGTTGTTCTTGGACTTGAGTACCCGGCAATGACATTATCCTGCATGATTTCGCCGGTCCACAGAAGATTTAGACTCTCTGGTTCCTCATAGTCACTAACCGCTACTTGGAACTGAACAGACCTCTCTGTGATACTGTCACCACTAGTACTGCCTGTACTCCTAGGTCTAGTCCCATTTCCAAGTCTGATCCTCTGCCAATTCCTGTCAGTTAGCTGGAGAGGAGAAAGCGAGGAAGCAGCACTCTGCGGTGGGGAAGGAGGGAAGCGCCAACAGGAAGGGTTTCACTTACTCACTGTCTTCATAGGTGGAGCCGTTCAATGCGCTAGAAAATGACTGAATGGCAGGAAGAGAGACGGTGTTAGTTCCCGCTGGGGGGAATGACTGTAATGAGATGGAAGCGCAGGGGAAACGGACATGAAAAGAGGGAGAGGACGTAATTTACACACCGCCGCCTTGCGTTCGGTGAGAGAAATATGCAGCAGGCAAAGGAAGTCCATTTATAGCCTGATCCTTAGTGCCTATGAGGGGTAACCCTGGCTGACAGTCTGATTCAGCTCATTTGGGCTCTAGTATTGTGCTTAGGTGCCTGTGCCAATCAAGGACTGGGTGCTGCACGCATTTAGAGACTGGGTCTATTTTAGAGAGCATGCAGGTGTAAGCGTTGACAGGTAATGCTCAGGGGCGGCTGCAGCCATAGACAAAGTATAACTTTAATCGCACCATCTCATTTCATGTCCGCTGACTGGTTTGATGGGATGAGTATTGATTGGCTGAAGGGATTCAAAGTATATAGTATTATCCAATTTGAGCGTTGCGTAATAATGGAACTTTAGTGCGGAGAAAGGATGAGCGCTCCATAGCTGTCTACTACATCTGAAATGTTGTCCATCAGCCTCGAAAGGATATAGGTCATTGTGTACATAACATGCTCTTTATGAACTATGCAGGACTTCCTAAGCCTCAATCCTTTAAACTTTGCAGGGTTAATAAAAAAGACCACATGGTGGTACTGGATATTACTGCTGTTTCACTAAGAAGATTGTCCCTTTGCCCCGTTTGCCACTTCAAGCTGCTCTTGGCTGCATTCGCTCATTAAGACACTCATCACGTGCTAATCATGAATACACCATGTTGAAACATTGAGTGATTACAATAACAACAACAGCAAACAAAGTCATTGCTGGAAAGATTTTGTTGGACAATGAGTTCATTTGGTCACACAAGGTCCTTGTTCCCCTTTAGCACAACAGTTGTTAGGGGGAAGTGTCCAACCGTATTTTCCTAATACAGTTAGTTCAATTATCCACTGACTTATGAGGATGAAAATCACAGTACACATTACCAGGTGTATGTTTCTTTTCCTTTTTTTCTCTTCCTTTTCACAGAACGGTCACCCAGACAAGCTACAGTGTGGTCTTCAATTTGGAGGCAGCATCTATCTTTTGGACCTGGAGAAAAACCAGTACGCTCACGAACAAAATATACTAAATTTTAAAATATCAGAAGACTAAAATATATGTAATCATAAGCTTTAGCTATCTGAATGGGGAGTTGTGATGCAGAAATGCCCCAACCTTTGCCATCGTTGAGTTAAGACTTCATAGTTTCAAAAAGGGATTTATCATCATCAACAATAAAATGTTCAGACTTCAGACAAATCTTCAGAGGAAGTAGTCTGAATGAATGTACAGTAACCCTGTCCTCTCCCTGCAGTGATCTCCTGCCCAAGCCCCCCAATGTCTTCTACTACCTCCCTAATGGCACTGGGGTTTCTTTAGAGGAGAGCACAGTGGTAAGTAATGTGTTGTAAATGTTCTGATTTGTTATAGGTAGAATTGTTAAAGGGGTTGTTATGAAAACGGCAAGTTAGTTCATATGAGCTTGGATAATAATGTCATCATTATATTATGTTGACTACTCTCTCCCTGGTTGTTATCTCCTAGACTCACTGCTACTACCACGGCTCAGTGAGGGGCTTCCCACAGTCCAGGGTGGCTCTCAGTACCTGCTCTGGACTCAGGTAATAATATCAACTTTAACTCTCTGTCAAAACTACAGGATGGTATGCAGCTTGTCAAAATTAGGATAATTTCCCCTGTCAATTTCCCCTTTCCCTGTCACTATCCAAAGGAATGTACATTTTCACAAGACTTCACAAGCAAAGCAACAGCATGCGAACAATGTTCCCTGTAGATGTACCCAGTCAACATTCTTGATTTGAGAATGGTGTCCATGGAAGTGAGATCATACAAATTCATACTATGTAATCATGCCTTTTAGGTTTTCCATTAAGAAATAGAGCCTAACAGCTCAATAAGTTTACCCGCATTACCTTATGATCTTAAGCATATGCATTTCATTATCTGTTATGTAATGGTTCATGCATTTAAAACCAGTAAAGTAATATAAACAGGAGTCAGTCAGCCTTATCCCACTTAATCGCCCTCCTCAGTTACTCCCTTTGTGGTGCACTATATGGCGAACCTATTATTATAAAGGGGAAGTCTTTACTAAGGGCACTTCACCTTTGCCTGCAGTACGGACAACGTCATGGTTATGTGAGCGTCATGGTTATGTGAGTGGGGCGGAATGATCGACCATGAGGTGGCTTTAATCCAATTCAGATTAATCAGAAAGAACTCTGACCTCAAGCATACTAATCACCCGATTTGAGAAAGCGCCAGTTTTAATCTGGGGTCCCTTCCGGTGACTTGGATACTTTAGGGATATCCAAATGAACTTGGCGGAAATCCATGGGAAATCCTCTTGACCTTTATTTTGAGTTGGAGTTATTTAGAGCTCTTTACTCACGTGGGCAGACCGTGTGGCCATATACTCGGTTTAGGGTCATGTTTATGTAGCAAAGGTAATTTGGTTGCTAGCAGAGCCTTGAACAATGTCCTCACCTGAAGTAACTGTATTTACTTGGAACTTGGACACCATTTTCTCCCCCTGTTGACTCCCTGTTGAGTGAGTCCCTGTTTATTCCCCTCTCCCTCAGGGGTGTGGTGGCTATCAACTCCACCCTGAGCTTTGAGCTGCAGCCTGAGGAAGACCACGAGGAGGGGGCAGAGGAGAGTGGAGGGGAGGAGGAGGAGGGGATGCACCTGCTTTACTTCACCAGACCTCTGGAGAGGGGTAATGTTGGGGGCTGTGGGGTGTCCCATACACCTGTACCCCCCATCCACATCCCACCACAAGTCCCACACAGGGTGAGAGGTGCTGGAAGCACAATCAAATGTTTATCTAGGGATTGGAACTACTAATGTTTTCGCCACTGCTGGAAATACCATACTGACTTCCCTGAATTGTCGACAACATACTGTACATTGGCCCGAATGTCTTTTGTTTACACTTTGCTTTTTTTGTAGAGTAAAAGGGACATTCTCTCAGAGACCAAGTACATAGAGCTTGTGCTTGTAGCTGATCACGAAGAGGTAATGTACGATAAGGCTAATGTACGACAATGCCCCTTAGTGTAAGCAAGGCACTGACATAGCTGCACTTTGAAGAGACCCCAGTACATTTAGACCAATCCCATCATGTTCTGTCTCTATTGTCCTAATCAATAACTGCTCTGTTTTACAGTACCTTAACTACCAGAAAATCAACAAGACTATCATCTATCGAATGCTGGATGTGGCCAACCAAGTAGACTGGGTATGTAACCTAATAGTAAAGTGGTCTCCTTTTTACCTCATTTAACACCTGATTTACTTAACAAAAGCCACATCTCAATAAGTGGTCCAGGTAATTCCTGACATGGCACAAGTGGGGGGTGGGCCTTACTTTTTCTGTCATCTACTGCTTCTCTATTGTTCCTCAAGCAAGCGGGAGGCTGACGATATCACGTATTCCCAACAGACCAACTCCTTGAATGCCCTACTCCTTGAAGTTTGCAGGTGTCTAAAAAACATTTATTTTGCTAAAAACACATTTTTCGCCCTTTAGTGTGTGTACTTTACTGTATTTATACTTGGGATATTGCTTTTCAAAAGTAAAAGAAATCGCTGGAGGATGTCTTAAGTATTAACCATATACACCCAGTTTATTAGGTACAGCATCCCGTTCATGAAAATGGTTGGCTCCTACATACAGTGTGTCACGTGGCTTGCTGTATATAGCAGGCAGACTGGCATCAAGGCATTCAGTTAGTGTTCGATTGAATGTTAAAATGGGCAAAACGAGTGACCTAAGCGACTTTGAGCGTTGTATGATTGTTGGTGCCAGGCGCGCTGGATCCAGTATCTCAGAAACGGCTGGCCTCCTCGGCTTTTCACGCATGACAGTGTGTAAGATTTACAGAGAATAGTGCGACAAACAAAAAAACATCCAGTCAGCGGCAGTCCTGTGGGCGAAAACAGCTCGATGAGCGGTCAAAGGAGAAGGACAAGAATCTCACACACAACTCGTCAGTCCTTTTTGTGGATGTGCTATTACAGCAGACGACAACACCTGGTTCCACTCCTATCAGCTAAAAGCAAGAAGAAGCGTCTCCAGTGGGCACGCTATCACCAACACTGGACAATTGAGGAGTGGAAAAACATTGCCTGGTCCAACTTAACCCGGTTCCTGTTGTGTCATGGTGATGGCAGAGTCAGTATTTGGCGTAGGCAGCATGAATCCATGGCACCGTCCTGCCTGGTGACAACGGTACAGGCTGGTGGCAGTGGTGTAATAGTGTGGGGAACGTATTCCTGGCACACATTAGATCCCTTGATACCAATTGAGCAATGTTTCCATGCCCCAAAGAATTCAGGCTGTTATGGAGCCAAAGGGATATCCGACCCGGTACTAGATGGGTGTACCTAATAAACTTTATATTTTCATTGGTTTGTCATGGTGGTTCTCATCTACCCCTCTCTAGTTCTACCGGCCGCTGAGTGTGCGTGTGGCTCTAACTGGGCTGGAGATCTGGAGTGACCAGGATAAGATCCAGGTTGACAAGAGTCCTTCAGACACCCTCAACCGCTTCCTAGAGTGGCGCACCAGAGAGCTGCTGCCCCGCCTGCGCCACGACAATGCTCAGCTCATTATGTGAGTAGTCAAATGGACTTGGTTGGAGGTTATCGGTGCCTTTCTCACACTTGTACATTATGGAAGCAGATCCATCCCAAATACATGAATATACCAGTGGATGACCTCTTTGTGAAAATAGACTAACTAGAACTGTATGTGTTTGATCTGTTCCAGGGGGGAGTCATTTGATGGAACTACAGTGGGAATGGCATCTCAGTCTTCCATGTGCTCCAAGGACCGGTCAGGAGGGGTCAATGTGGTGAGTTAGTTAGCTTCAGTTAGGTTTATCAGTGGAGTAGAGGGGTAACTGCCCCACAGTGACAGTATGAGTCTGGTAGTTGACTGACTCTGTTATTCTCCCTCTCCCTCTCTGTGTGCAGGATCACCTGGTCAGTGTACTGGGGGTGGCGTCCACCATTGCCCATGAGCTCGGGCACAATCTGGGCATGAATCATGACACGGCCGACCGGCGCTGCCAGTGTCAGAACGAGCCACGCCTGGGAGGCTGCATCATGGAGCCATCTACTGGGTGAGGGGCTAGGGGGCTATGGTGGGCTAGGTTTGACATGCATTACAAAAGCACCAGGCCATGCAAAGTCAATGATGCAAAACAGAAAGGGTCAGTTATGTGCAGCTCAGTTGCCTTGTATTATGTTAATTTTAATGCACTTGTAAGAAGCTCTGGATAAGAGCATCCACTAAATGTCTTGTTCTCTTTGCCCCTCTGACCCAGGTTCATGCCAGGCCAGCTGTTCAGCAGCTGCAGTGCCAGAGACCTGTCCCTCAGCCTGCTCCATGGTGGGGGGATGTGCCTCTTCAACATGCCCCAGCCTGAGAAACTGCTGGGGGGGCCACGCTGTGGAAACCTCTACGTGGAGAAGGGAGAGGAGTGTGACTGCGGCCTGCTGGATGTATGTTGGACAGTAAATTTGATAATTTTAGGGAGGACAGCATAGCTCACCATAGATGCAGGTTGACATTTATTTTGATGACTCTTGCCCTGGAGGCAGCACTGAGCGGTTTCCTCTAGATGGGCCAGCTGTTAAGTCAAAATTGGCTATATCATACAAAAATGTGCTTTTTGGTCTTAATTTAAGGTTTGGCGTAAGGTTAGCAGTGTGGTCAGGGTTAAGGTTCGGGTTAGGTTTAGGTTTAAAATCTGATTTTATGACTTTGTGGATGTGCCAGCTACTGACCACCCTGCAGAGCTGCCTCCAGGACAAGATTCATCACAATGAACACCAACCTGCCACCATAGATGATAATTCAATGAACAGACTTTATGATTTAGGTCAGGGGTATTCAATCAGGGGGCCCGCAAAAATATATATATAAATGACACATTTTATTTTGTTATTTCAATGTTGATATTACTATCTTATGATTGGGGTCCCTGGGTCGCAGTTTGCCTGGGAGGGGATCCCTGGAAAAGAAAAGGTTGAAGAGCCCTAACTTTAGGGTTTAGGATGAATTATTAAGTGTCTCTGTCTCTCTGGATGTCCAGGAGTGTAACGATCCCTGCTGCAACGCCACCACCTGTAAACTGGTTCCTGGGGCCCAGTGTTCCTCCGATGGCATCTGTTGTGACAACTGCAAGGTGGGCAAGCCTCTCTCCCTCTGTCTCCTTCACTGAACCCTTACTGACACACACTCACACATTCAACCTCATCACTGAACACACTACTGAACACCTACATTTAAATCAGCTCAGGTCGTTAGTATCATATTTATTATAATCATATATGTTATAACTCAGATTGTTATGTTCTTGTCTATTACGGTTCTGTATTTTGTCATGTATTTGTATGTTTTATGTGGACACCAGGAAGAGTAGCTGCTGCATGTGGAATAGCTAATAGTGATCCTAATAAACTAAACTGTTACATGATCTATCACAAGAAGCTGAACAAAGGTCCAAATCATAAACCCCTTTACTGATCTACTGTCTATTTTCTCTGTCTGACCAGCTGCGTTCAGGTGGATGGATGTGTCGGCAGCCCCTGGGGGAGTGTGACCTCCCAGAGCACTGCACCGGTACCTCTCCCTACTGCCCCCCCAACGTGTTCCTGCAGAACGGCGAGCCCTGCGAGGAAGGCTCCTCCTACTGCTACAGCGGTGTCTGCGCCAGCTTCAACACACAGTGCCAGATGTTGTGGGGACCTAGTGAGTTACACTATTGGTCAAATGTTCTGGACCCGATAACCATTATGATTGATACCACTGTGGGGAGCTAGTGGCTAGTTATTTGGACTTGTTTCAGTACTTTGACAAAGTACTGTAGAACCTCGAGTTCTGAACCCCAGAGTTCTGGACTGACTGGTCAGCGGAACTGGAACTTTTTAAAAGCAACAGAGAATACTTCCCTGGACAAAGGATTCCTACAGTTTAAGTCGGAAGTTTACATACACTTAGGTTGGAGTCATTAAAACTTGTTTTTCAACCACTCCACAAACTTCTTGTTAACAAACTATAGTTTTGGCAAGTCGGTTAGGACATCTACTTTGTGCATGACACAAGTAATTTTTCCAACAATTGTTTACAAACAGATTATTTCACTTATAATTCACTGTGTTGCAATTCCAGTGGGTCAGAAGTTTACATACACTCAGTTGACTGTGCCTTTAAACAGCTTGGAAAATTCCAGAAAATTCATGGCTTTAGAAGCTTCTGATAGGCTAATTGACATCATTTGAGTCAATTGGAGGTGTACCTGTGGATGTATTTCAAGGCCTAGCTTCAAACTCAGTGCCTCTTTGCTTGACATCATGGGAAAATCAATAGAAATCAGCAAGACCTCAGAAAAACAATTGTAGACATCCACAAGTCTGGTCCATCCTTGGGAGCAATTTCCAAACGCCTGACGTTCATCTGTACTAACAATAGTACGCAAGTATAAACACCATGGGACCACGCAGCCATCATACCGCTCAGGAAGGAGACGCGTTCTGTCTCCTAGAGATGAACGTACTTTGGTGCGAAAAGTGCAAATCAATCCCAGAACAACAGCGAAGGACCTTGTGAAGATGCTGGAGGACACAGGTACAAAAGTATCTATATCCACAGTAAAACGAGTCCTATATTGACATAACCTGAAAGGCCGCTCAGCAAGGAAGAAGCCACTGCTCCAAAACCGCCATAAAATAGCCAGACTACGGTTTGCAACTGCATATGGGGACAAAGATCGTACTTTTTGGGGAAATGTTCTCTGGTCTGATGAAACAAAAATAGAACTGTTTGGCAATAATGACCATCGTTATGTTTGGAAGAAAAAGTGGGAGGCTTGCAAACCGAAGAATACCATCCCAACTGTGAAGCATGGAGGTGGCAGCATCATGTTGTGGGGGTGCGTTGCTGCAGGAGGGACTGGTGCACTTCACAAAATAGATGGCGTCATGAGGGAGGAAAATTATGTGGATATATTGAAGCAACATCTCAAGACATCAGTCAGGAAGTTAAAGCTTGGTCACAAATGGGTCTTCTAAATGGACAATGACCCCAAGCACACTTCCAAAATTGTGGTAAAATGGCTTAAGGACAACAAAGCCAAGGTATTGGAGTGGCCATCACAAAGCCCTGACCTCAATCCTATAGAAAAAAGGCCTACAAACCTGACTCAGTTACACCAGCTCTGTCAGGAGGAATGGGCCAAAATGCACCCAACTTATTGTGGGAAGCTTGTGGACGGCTACCCGAAACATTTGACCCAAGTTAAACAATTTCAAGGCAATGCTACCAAATACTAATTGAGTGTATGTAAACTTCTGACCCACTGGGAATGTGATGAAAGAAATAAAGCTGAAATAAATCATTCTCTCTACTTTTATTCTGACATTTCACATTCTTAAAATAAAGTGGTGATCCTAACTGACCGAAGACAGGGAATTTTTACTAGGATTAAACGTCAGAAATTGTGAAAAACTGAGTTTAAATGTATTTGGCTAAGGTGTCCGACTTCAACTGTATATATATTGTCACTACTAGTGATTGAAGAAACTGTTTTGGTGAGTTATGACATCATATCTAATCTTCATATGCCATATGTTGCAGAGTTGGAGAATTGAGATTGGCTCATAAACTCAGGAGGCAGTGTTGTTCAGACACTTTTACTGTAGGATCTTTGAGACAATTATGATTGTTTAAACTCCCTTTTCTTTTCAGATTCCACAAGGGCTCCGCCTGTCTGCTTTTCCTCCGTCAACAAACAGGGCAACAAATACGGCAACTGTGGCCAGATGCCAAACGGAACCTACATCCCCTGCCCTAGCAAGTAGGTTCCGTTCATTAGGGCACATCGTAGCAAAATGTTTCGCAACAGATAACACAATTAGCATATTTTATTGGACAAGTTAATGTAGTCCTGTCCTATTTCAGTCCTTATTCTTCAATTTGGTGCCTAATGAACACTTCTATATGTCTGACTGTTGCTCTGACTGTGTCTGACTTTTCAGAGATGTGCATTGTGGGAGGCTCCAGTGCCAGGGAGGCAACGACCGTCCGTTGCTAGGCACCAGCGCTGAGATCCTGACCACCAAAGTAAAATTTAACTACAGCGACTTTGTCTGCCGTGGAACCTACTTCCACCTTGGCGACGACGTCTCCGACCCTGCTATGGTGGCACAGGGCACCGCGTGTGGTCTTGGCAAGGTGGGCATTTCCTCAACTATAGAAATACAATGCAAAATACTTTTGTTTTTGTGGAATGGGTAATTTGACCTTTTGTAATAGGGATATAGGAGAGGTTTTCTGTGTTGTTATCTGAGTTTACATAAATATCTAAAATGATGATTGGTATTACTGACCATGTTGTGGTTCAGGCCTGTTGGAACCAGCGGTGTCAGGATGTGTCTTTGTTCGGCGTCGACGATTGTCAGAGCAAATGCAACGGACACGGGGTGAGCAAACCAGCTGCCTGTCTCCCCTTATAGGAGTTATATTGTATAGCTCACAATGGACTGGCCCATACTGTTGATGTTAAATTAATAATATGGCTCAATATCCTCTGACATTGCCAGGTGTGCAACAGCAATAAGAACTGCCACTGTGATGTGGGTTGGGCTCCTCCAGACTGTAGGTACACGGGCCATGGAGGCAGTGTGGACAGTGGCCCTGCAAGAGCACCTAGAGGTACCTCACCATTCCTCTGTTAATGCACAACTTGACTGCACTCATAGATATACACTCAAATCAAATAACATGTATTTATAAAGCCCTTCTTACATCAGCTGATATCTCAAGTGCTGTACAGAATCCCAGCCTAAAACCCCAAACAGCAAGCAATGCAGGTGTAGAAGCACGGTGGCTAGGAAAAACTCCCTAGAAAGGCCAGAACCTAGGAAGAAACCCAGAGAGGAACCAGGCTATGAGGGGTGGCCAGTCCTCTTCTGGCTGTGCCAGGTGGAGATTATAACAGAACATAGCCAAGATGTTCAAATGTTCATAGATGACCAGCAGGGTCAAATCATAATAGTCACAGTGGTTGTCGAGGGTGCAACAGGTCAGCACCTCAGGAGTAAATGCCAGTTGGCTTTTCATAGCCGATCATTGAGAGTATCTCTACCGCTCCTGCTGTCTCTAGAGAGTTGAAAACAGCAGGTCTGGGACAGGTAGCACGTCCGGTGAACAGGTCAGGGTTCCATAGCTGCAGGCAGAACAGTTGAAACTGGAGCAGCAGCACGGCCAGGTGGACTGGGGACAGCAAGGAGTCATCAGGCCAGGTAGTCCTGAGGCATGGTCCTAGGGCTCAGGTCCTCCGAGAGAGAGAAAGAAAGAGAGAGAGAATTAGAGAGAGCATACTTAAATTCACACAGGACACCGGATAAGACAGGAGAAATACTCCAGATATAACAGACTGACCCTAGCCCCCCGACACATAAACTACTGCAGCATAAATACTGGAGGCTGAGACAGGAGGGGTTAGGAGACACTGTGGCCCCATCCGATGATACCCCCGTACAGAGCCAAACAGGCAGGATATAACCCCACCCACTTTGCCAAAGCACAGCCTCCACACCACTAGAGGGATATCTTCAACCACCAACTTACCATCCTGAGACATGGCCGAGTATAGCCCACAAAGATCTCCGCCACGGCACAACCCAAGGGGGGCGCCAACCCAGACAGGAAGATCACGTCAGTGACTCAACCCACTCAAGTGACGCACCCCTCCTAGCGATGGCATGGAAGAGCACCAGTAAGCCAGTGACTCAGCCCCTGTAATAGGGTTAGAGGCAGAGAATCCCAGTGGAGAGAGGGGAACCGGCCAGGCAGAGACAGTAAGCGCGGTTCGTTGCTCCAGAGCCTTTCCGTTCACCTTCACACTCCTGGGCCAGACTACACTCAATCATAGGACCTACTGAAGAGATGAGTCTTCAATAAAGACTTAAAGGTTGAGACCGAGTCTGCGTCTCTCACATGGGTAGGCAAACCATTCCCTAAAAATTGAGCTCTATAGGAGAAAGCCCTGCCTCCAGCTGTTTGCTTAGAAATTCTAGGGACAGTTAGGAGGCCTGCGTCTTGTGACCGTAGTGTACGTGTAGGTATGTACGGCAGGACCAAATCGGAAAGATAGGTAGGAGCAAGCCCATGTAATGCTTTGTAGGTTAGCAGTAAAACCTTGAAATCAGCCCTTGCCTTAACAGGAAGCCAGTGTAGAGAGGCTAGCACTGGAGTAATATGATCAGATTTTTTGGTTCTAGTCAAGATTCTAGCAGCCGTGTTTAGCACTAACTGATGTTTATTTAGTGCTTTATCGAGGTAGCCAGAAAGTAGAGCATTGCAGTAGTCTAACCTAGAAGTGACAAAAGCATGGATACATTTTTCTGCATCATCTTTGGACAGAAAGTTTCAGATTTTTGCAATGTTACGTAGATCAAAAGAGAGATCAGGGTCCAGAGTAACGCCCAGGGCCTTCACAGTTTTATTTGAGACGACTGTACAACCATCAAGATTAATTGTCAGGTTCAACAGAATAGCTCTTTGTTTCTTGGGTCCTAGAACGAGCATCTCTGTTTTGTCCGAGTTTAAAAGTAGAACATTTGCAGCCATCCACTTCCTTATGTCTGAAACACAGGCTTTCATTGAGTGCAATTTTGGAGCTTCACCATGTTTCATCGAAATGTACAGCTGTGTGTCATCCGCATAGCAGTGAAAGTTAACATTATGTTTCCGAATGACATCACAAAGAGGTAAAATATATAGTGAAAACACTTCTTATCTTAATCAAATCCTGGAGAAATTGGGACACCGTGTCAATAAAACTAGGATGAAATAAGTAACATGCACCCAGCTTTAATTCTATGTCTGCCATGATAACCAAGACCACAATATTTTCTGTATCTCTAGGATCTGACCCGGCACGTGTGGCCTTGCTGGTCATCTTCCTCTTCGTCCTGCCAGTGGTTCTCCTCTTCCTCGCCCTGCGTTTCCCCCGGTGTCACCGCAACCTGCCCTGCCTGGGCACTACCAGCCTCTTCCACAAGGGCACCGGACGCCAACAGAGCCGGTGAGAGCCCTGACCCAGTGTTCACATATTAGTTACAATGTGTATATAGTATGTATATGTTTGCGCAGTGCAGAAACCCGCTATCAGTATGGAGAGAATTTCGGCTATAGTGTTTTTTTAATAGCTATAATGGAATGAAAGGGGCTATGGCTAGCTGGAGTATGTGCAAGTTTGAATTGGACATGCACAAGGTTTATCTTGCACTTTATCACTCAGTGAACGTCAGAGTTAACTGTGTTTTTCTCTACCTTTGATTCAATGGGGTCAGTGTGGCCCATAGTGAGAGTTGGGGCCTGGTGTTTGCCGTGGAACAGGCTAAAAGGTACTAAATGTTAAGGGTAGAGTAAAGCCATGGAATTAGTTTCTAGCTGCTCAGTTCTGGGCTGTGTCTTTACGACGAATTGTTATTGAAGTGCAACGTTAATACTTAGTGTTTCATTTAACACCCAAGAGTCTCTCTAGTTTGCAAAAATATCTGAACTTAGGTCCATATTAAAATAACTCACTATAATCTAAAGAGTGACTAAATTTGATTGATCAGTTTTAGTTCAACGGGTGTTTTTTGACTAAACAGCTCAGATACTAGCGATGCACTTTAAGTAGGATATAACGACAAACTAAATGCTACGAAGGCTTTGGGAAACTCACCCCAGTTTAGTTCCCCATTTCTTCAATGTTTTATATAAGACTCCTTTAGAGCCGGTTTCGTGGATAGTGATGGTGACCATTCTTGAGAGTCTCAGTTCTATACGCTTATTTTGAGCGTTTCTCCTGTCAACCTCATTTTTACTTATACTGTAACACTGCAATGACCTCTGACTCTTCAGAACCAGAACTGATTATTCCCCTAGGTTGTAATATCATGTATACCAGTGTATTGTAATCAAACACCCATTCTTTGAGGGCTAGACCAGTGTTATAGAGAAACATAATTATTGTATCTTATGACAGTGCTCAGCTTACTATTTATAATGCTTCAGAACCCACATTATTGAAATTGTGGAATGAACTTTATGGTAATGTGCTAATGTGTGAGTGTGTGCTGTCTCCCAGGACCCCGGCCACAGAGCGAGTGGATGCTCGTAACGGGGAGCAGGTCCAACCACTGAGGTACCACTGGAGCCGCCAGAGTGACATCCAAATGACCCCGTCTCCGCCTTCTAACAAGGTACCACGATGACCCAGCCTGGCCTTCCCTGGCTGTCACTCAAATAGTTTTTCCACCTACACTGTTCCTATGCGCCCCTTGTTACAGGTACATGGAATCGATAACACTGACTTTATTGTAATAATATTAGTCATTTAGCTGACGTCAATCTCTCTGTGTTGACCCACATGAAAAAAATACTACCGTTTACTATAGAATACTATAGTACTTACTGTAGAATTCTGTAGTAAACTGTAGGATAGGGATTAACATGGGTAGCCGAGATCCCTTGACTGACCCAGGAACACACATTTCCCGAAAATATTAAATGTCAAGATCCGAAAAATTACTAAAATGTTCCCCAATGTCGGCACTAATGCAATTCCACAAAATACACAACATGCGCAGAAAAATATTTAATAGCACATTATCCAAACAGGTTGTCGCATGGTAGCCTTTAGTCTGGCGTATTTACTTCACACAAAGTTGCCATAAATTCATAGTGAACGCATAATTGCCACTACTGAACTGCACACATGACCTGAATGCAGTTAATGAACCCTACAGGAAACCCCTACAGTATAGCCTATAAAAGAACGTGTGCCTCTTTGAGCTGTCATTGTGACTCTTCAGACATTCACAAATTTGATAGGCCTATGCACAATTTATTACATAGTCATCTCTGTCACAGACATGAAGTCTGTGGGTAGACATGAGGGAAAATGTATATCTTCTCCTGTCTGACTGCCTAGGCTATTTTCTTTTCCAAAATCCTGACTCCTGTCTTGCATGAAAATTCCTAACTTTATTCTGTAATGCATAGGTTGCATTATCAAAGCACGTCTCTGGCCTATGCATGTCAAAATGCCGCTATAACATTTCCCCTGCTTCTTTGCTCTGTCTCAGACTTTCTGCCCATAGATCTTCAGTAGAGAATGTATGCTCAACTAACAAAATGGGAGTAGATATGGATATTTTGAAAACGGGTGTTCTTTGTTAAGATACTTTGATATTTAAACTATTTCCACTCTTCATCTCCCTATTATTCATGAGCTGATCTGCTATCTGTATAATCATCAACTCGATTTTTGCCAAATATAGGAGATATTCTATCATTCGTTGAAGGTTATTCAACGAATAACCTTCAACGATAAGGTTAAATAAGGTTAAAGTTTGTATGATTAAGGTTAAAGTTTGTATGATTATACATGTCAATGCTTTGGGTGCGCTCTGTGCGACCTGAGCACACTATTTGTCGAGATGGCTTACTGCTGAAATTTGCTGAATTCATTGAGGAACATAAGGCTCAGAATTTATGAATGGCCTGTTTCGCAATTCACAACGATGTCATTGGCGATCAAAGATCAAAGACAGACTCTATAATTACTAAATATCAGTTTCATTTTGTCTGAAATCTTTACTCTCTTATTTGGGGAGAACCCTGGCATAGTGACCATATCTTGGTTTTAAACTCTTTAAATGGGCAAATCAGGGCTCACCGTTCTGCAGGAACACGTTGGGGGGGGGGGGGGGGGGGGGGGGGCAGTAGGGAGAGGTACCGGTGCGGTGCAGAACTTTTGAGATAAATATGAATTATTCGCGGGTATTGAAACTTGTCTTGAAAATATGAATCCCTACTGCTGAATACTATACTACACACTAGTATTCTCCTCGATTGTGTAGTGCTTACTATAGAAATCTGTAGTGTACTGTAGAATACTATACTACACACTGTAGTATACCTTAATCATGTGTAGTAGTTACTATAGAATTTCTACCTACTGGTTATGGAAATGTTTTAGTAGGAGAAAAGAGAAAGCAGCCAATTCCATGTCACAGATAATAAAACAAAAATACTATAGTGAAGACTATAGTATTTTAGGCTTGGGTAGTATACTGTATACTGGGGTATTTGGAAATAGCCACGGGATGCTTTTTCAATGCTGTCAATATCAATGAAACTATTTCTTACATATTTTAAATACTTTGAATATTTGTAGCTACTTTTTAAGTAAAGTACCTGCAGTCAACTTGTGCAATACGTTAGGAGATAAAGAAGATTGCGTTCTTCATTTCACCGGTCACATTATTTTTCATTATGAAGTTTAACGGTAGTCCCTAATCACATGGTGTTTGTCTACAAGCACACAATGACTAGAGACCAGAGCCTTGTGAGTCACTCACTGTTGCGCAGCACACCCCAGGTGATCTAGTTACAGTATGGAATTCATCACTAAATGTTTGACAGCTAGATATCTTCTAACTATTAAGTTCACTGTCTAAAATGTGCTCAATACTCTGTAGTTGTGCATTTGGTTTGCTAATTTAGTAGCTAGTTATCTAGTAGCCAGCAGACCTGTGTAGATTAAAATGTACCTCAATCCAGGGATGAGAAATGTGAGGTACTCCGAATTGTCCCATTATCTTCACGGTGTAACAGTTGGGATAATGGGACCATTCAGAGTACAACGCATTTCTCATCCCTGGATTGAGGTACATTTTCTGAGCCATATCTTGCACTGACTCCATGGTGTCTTAATATACACAGGAATGCTGTCTGAACCTAGTAAGTCAGCAGGTAGAATTTTCTGGCTAGTTATCTAGCTTAGTGTTCAGCTTCTTGCAAAATCAGCATTGCTAACCTTTGGATTACAGAGGCTGAATGGGGTTTGAAAATAGCACCCCTTGTGTTCAGTGCCAGTATTACAGAATATCCCGGGATGGCACAAGGTCGGTATGACAATCAGGATACCGCCAAAGCCTATAGTATACACTATAATCTTTTAACTATAGTAATACTACTGCATTTATACTATAGTAAATTGTAAATACTACAGTAAATCCACAAAAACACTACAGTAAATACTATAGTATATAATTATAGTAATACTACAGCATTTACAATGACTTAGGAAAGTATTCAGACCCCTTGACTTTTTCCACAATTTGTTAGGTTACAGCCTTATTCTAAAATGTATTTAAAAAAATAAAAAATAAATCCTCATCAATTTACACACAATACCCCATAAAGACATGTTTGCTCATTTATAAAATAAACGGAAATATCATATTTACATAAGTATTCAGACCCTTTACTCAGTATTTTGTTGAAGCACATTTGGTAGCGATTACAGCCTCGGGTCTTCTTGGGTATGACGCTACAAGCTTGGCACACCTGTAATTGGGGAGTTTCTCCCATTCCTCTCTGCAGATCCTCACAAGCTCTGTCAGGTTGGATGGGGAGCGTTGCTGCACAGCTATTTTCAGGTCCCTCCAGAGATGTTTGATCGGGTTCAAGTCCGAGCTCTGGCTGGATCACTCAAGGAAATTCAGAGACTTGTCCTGAAGCCACTCCTGTATTGTCTTGGATGTGTGCTTAGGGTCATTGTCCTGTTGGAAGGTGAACCTTCGCCCCAATCTGAGGTCTTGAGCGCTCTGGAACAGGTTTTCATCAAGGATCTCTGTACTTTGCTCCATTTATCTTAGCCTTCATTCTGACTAGTCTCCCAGTCCCTGCTGCTGAAAAGCATCCCCACAGCATGATGCTGCCACCACCATGCTACACCATAGGGATGGTGCCAGGTTTCCTCCAGACGTAACGCTTGACATTCAGGTCAAAGAGTTACATCTTGGTTTCATCAGACCAGAGAATCTTGTTTCTCATAGTCTGAGAGTCCTTAGGTGCCTGTTGGCAAACTCCAAGCAGGCTGTCATGTGCCTTTTTACTGAGGAGTGGCTTCCGTCTGGCCACTCTACCATAAAGGCCTGATTGGTGGAGGGCTGAAGAGGTGGTTGTCCTTCTGGAAGGTTCTCCCATCTCCACAGAGGAACTCTAGAGCTCGGTCAGAGTGACCATCGGGTTCTTGGTCACCTCCCTGACCAAAGCCTTTCTCCCGATTGCTCAGTTTGGCCGGGCGGCCAGCTCTAGGAAGAGTCTTGGTGGTTCTAAACTTCTTCCATTTAAGAATGATGGAGGCCACTGTGTTCTTGGGGACCTTCAATGCTGCAGAATTGTTTTGGTACCCTTCCCCAGATCTGTGCCCCGACACAGTCCTGTCTCGGAGCTCTACGGACAATTCCTTCGACCTCATGTCTTGGTTTTTGCTCTGACATGCACGGTCAACTGTCGGTCCAATCAATCGAATTTACCACAGGTGGACTACAATCAAGTTGTAGAAACATCTCAAGGATGATCAATGGAAACAGGATGCACCTGAGCTCAATTTTGAGTCTCATGGCAATGGGTCTGAATGCTTATGTAAATGAGGTATTTCTGTTTTTTGATTTAATAAATGTGCTAATATAAAAAAAATATTAGAATAAGGCTGTAATCTAACAAAATGTGGAAAAAGTAAATGTGTCTGAATACTTTCCGAAGGCACTGTATACTATAGTATTTTTTAAATGTGGGGAGCTATTCCTGAATGTTGCAATGTTATAGACAGGTCTATCTTGTTCAAGACTGATGTTTTTGAATTTGTAGAAGAGGATGAGGCTACATGTGTAGTGGGCATTTCTATGAGTTGTAAGATTGGCCTGAATAAGGGGAGCATAAAGAAAATACAAAAAGCATCTAACACATTAACAAGGTCTACAGTTAGTAACTACACTGAACAAAAATATAAACGCAACATGCAACAATTTCAAAGATTTTACTGAGTTACAGTTTATAAAAAAACATATGGAAATCAGTCAATTCAAATACATTCATTAGGCCCTAATCTATGGATTTCATATGATGGTCACAGATAGATACCTTTAAAAAAAGGTAGGGGCGTGGATCAGAAAATCAGTCAGTATCTGGTGTGACCACCATTTGCCTCATGCTGAGCATCACATCTCCTTCACATAGAGTTGATCAGGCTGTTGATTGTGGCCTGTTGTTCCACTCATCTTCAATGGCTGTGCGATGTTGCTGGATATTGGCTGGAACACACTGTCTTACACGTCGATCCAGAGCAACCCAAACATGTTCAATGGGTGACATGTCTGGTGAGTATGGAAGAACTGGGACATTTTCAGCTTCCAGGAATTAGGTACAGATCCTTGCGACATGGGGCCGTGCATTATCATGCTGAAACATGAGGTGATTGCGGCAGATGAATGGCATGACAATGGGCCTCAAGATCTCGTCACGGTATCTCTGTGCATTCAAATAGCCATTGATAAAATGCAATTGTGTTCGTTATCCGTAGCTTATGCCTGCCCATACCATAACCCCACCGCCACCATGGGGCACTCTGTTCACAGCGTTGACGTCAGCAAACTGCTCGCCCATGCGACGCCATACATGCTGTCTGCCATCTGCCTAGTACAGTTGAAACCCGGGATTCATCTGTGAAGAGCACACTTCTCCAGCGTGCCAGTGGCCATCAAAGGTGAGCATTTGCCTACTGAAGTCAGTTACGACGCCAAACTACTGTGAGCTTCCCTGATACAGTTTCTGCAGAAATTCTTCAGTTGTGCAAACCCACAGTTTCCTCAGCTGTCTGGGTGGCTAGTCTCAGACAATCCCGCAAGTGTTGAAGCCGGATGTGGAGGTCATGTGCTGGCGTGGTTACACGTGGTCTGCGGTTGTGAGAAATGAAAATGTAATTCTCTGGCAACAGCTCTGGTGGACATTCCTGCAGTCAGCATGCAAATTGTACGCTCCCTCAACTTGAGACATCTGTGGCGTTGTGTGACAAAACTGCACATTTTAGAGTGGCCTTTTATTGTCCGCAGCACTTGGTGCACCTGTGTAATGATAATGCTGTTTAATCAGCTTCTTGATATGCCACACTTTTCAGGTGGATGATTTATTTGAGCAAAGGAGAAATGCTCACTAACAGGGATGTAAACAAATTTGTACACAGCATTTTAGAGAAACAAGCTTTTTGTGTGTGTTGAACATTTCTGGGATCTTTTATTTCGGCTCATGAAACATGGGATCAACACTTTACGTGTTTCGTTTATATTTTTGTTCAGTGTATGTTCTCAAGTGACCAATTCATATTTTCTCAATCTGAGAGTTGAATATGTAATGCTCAATTCTAATAACTAACTTACCCTCCAATGCATGTTTCCATTGGCTGTCAAAACCCTTTGACTCCTGTTTTCTCAGGTTCAGGACAGACCTGCTCCGCCTACTAAGCCACTCCCCCCTGACCCTGTCTTAAAACAAGCCCAGGTAACCTGGCCTAGGCCTGTGAGGTGATGGGTAGCTTGAAAAATGCTTGTGTGTGCAATGCAGTGAAATGAAATCTCTACATAAATAATTAGTAATCTATAAGAATCCTCATGTTTTCTAAAACTAACATTCTGTGTCTTTTTATGTGTGTAGTTGCAGTATTATAGCGAAGTCCTGTTTGTTCCTCTACTTTTTCCATATATCCATCATTGGATAAGAAAGAAACGGCCAGCCCCCACCAAGCCCCTGCCCCCCGACCCCAGCCCCCTTAACAGCCAGGTACAGTCAAAGGTTGCCATTTAATGAGGAGGTCTTCGTCCATATGTAGCAGCAGTAGCCGTAGCAGTAGCCGTAGCCGTAGCCGTAGCAGTAGCCGTAGCCGTAGCCGTAGCAGTAGCCGTAGCTGTAGCCGTAGCTGTAGCCGTAGCTGTAGCCGTAGCTGTAGCATTAGCAGCACCACCAACACAGTTGATTCTCATGCAATCGCCCTTTTTCTATCTATGTTTAGAGGTCCATGCCATCACACTGTTTCTTTAAAATGATTCTATGAAGGGGCCTCCCGAGTGGCGCAGCGGTCTAAGGCTTGAGGCATCACTACAGACCCGGGTTCGATCCCAGGCTGTGTCGCAGCCGGCCGCGTTGTTAGGGGAGGGTTTGGCCGGCCGGGATGTCCTTGTCCCATCACGCTCTAGCAACTCCTTGTGGCACGCTGACTTCGGTCGCCAGTTGTACTGTGTTTCCTCCGACACAGTGGTGCGGCTGGCTTCTGGGTTAAGCGAGCAGTGTGTCAAGAAGCAGTGCGGCTCGTCAGGGTCGTATTTCGGAGGACGCATGGCTCTCAACCTTCGCCTCTCCCGAGTCCGTACGGGAGTTGCAGCGATGGGACAAGACTCTAACTACCAATTGGATATCACGAAATTGGGGTACAAATATTAAGAAAGTAAACATTTAATTTTTTTTTGGGATATGACATCATGTCAGTGAATGGAAACCTGCATGTGATGATGGGTAGCTTGAAAAATGCTTGTGTGTGCAATGCTATGAGATGAAATCTCTACATAAATAATAATTAGTAATTTATAAGAATCCTCATGTTTTCTAGAACTAACATTCTGTTTACATTGTACAAATAGTGAACATTTTGGAGTATTGTGACACTACTCTGTAGAGTCTCATTCAGTATTCTGTTAGAATACCTGAATAGTACCTTTCCTTTGGTTGGTCTCTTCCACCCCTCACTCATTCTCTACATCTATTCCTCCTGTTCTTCTGTTTTCCGTCCGTTATTCTAGCCATCGTTGAGTGACTTAAATTATGTTGAAAACTAACCACAGCATTACTTTGATTACTTAGCATTACTTACTGGCATGGGGGGAGCATGTTCTTCCTTTTAGTGCCAACAGTAGCCACAGTGTCTAATGCTTAACAAAGGTTTAATTTGGACAAGATTAACTCTCCTGTTTAGACATGTAAATCTGTCACTTAGCGAAAGAACCCTCCACATGAGCGAACTCTCTATCCCCAGCTTAGATCTGGAAGAGTAGCCTATGTGCTGAGACACAATGATTGAACTAGTTGACAAAGACCATGGCTCCACACACCAGAGTGGTTTATCTCTTTATTTCCAATCACTTTCATAAATTGTAATACTTGACTTGAATATTATGTGATGATGCCTACAACAGGGTTGGCATTATTACATAACATTCAAATCTAGAGCTACATAGTTAATTAGCTAACGCTCTAGAATCAATGTACACTGAGTGTACAAAACATTAGGAACAACTTCCTAATTTTGAGTTGCTAACCTTTTTGCCCTCAGAACAGCCTTGAATCATCGAGGCAGGGACTCTCCAAGGTGTCAAGCATTCCACAGGGATGCTGACCCATGTTGACTCCAATGCTTCCAATAGTTGTGTCAAGTTGGCTTGATGTCCTTCGGGTGGTGGACCATTCTTGATACTCTCGGGAAACTGTTGAGCGTGAAAAATCCAGCAGTGTTGCAGTTCTCAACCCACTCAAACCGGTGCGCCTGGCACCTGCTACTATACCCTGTTCAAAGGCACTTACATCTTTTGTCTTGCCCATTCACCCTCAGAATGGCACACATACACAGTTAATTTCTCAATTGTCTCAAGGCTTAAAACTCCTTCTTTAACCTGTTGCCTCCCCTTCATTTACTGTACACTGATTGAAGTGGAATTAACAGGTGACATCAATAAGGGATCATAGTTTTCACCTGGTCAGTCTGTCATGGAAAGAGCATGTGTTCCTAATGTTTGTACACTCAGTGTATATTCCATACCACTGTTCCTCAAAAAGTATCTTATGGTCTTTGGTCAAGTTGCTGATTTCTAAGTTTTGTTCAGTGTGGGTAAATTCATTTCATCTGTATGGCTTTGAGGAGCACTGGTGTCAATCATCTTTCCCTCTTATCATCTACTTCCATGATTGGAATCTGTCTTGTCAATAGTAGCGTAATGGATTCTCTTCCATTACTTTAGAGTGCATTTGTTACCTTCATGGTACTGAGCATGATGGCGAATGAATAGAGGTAGCTGTCTCGTCTCTGTGGTTTGCTAATATAAATGATTTGTCTTTGTCTCATTGCATGAGAATTGGTCTGAAGTTTGTTGTTTTCATTGTACAAATAGTGAACATTTTGGAGTATTGTGACACTACTCTGTAGAGTCTCATTCAGTATTCTGTTAGAATACCTGAATAGTCCCTTTCCTTTGGTTGGTCTCTTCCACCCCTCACTCTCA
This sequence comes from Salvelinus namaycush, assembly GCF_016432855.1. Taxonomy (NCBI): domain Eukaryota; kingdom Metazoa; phylum Chordata; class Actinopteri; order Salmoniformes; family Salmonidae; genus Salvelinus; species Salvelinus namaycush. The sequence goes on from NC_052311.1 coordinate 53,055,451, forward strand.
TTTTCTCCATCTATTCCTCCTGTTCTTCTGTTTTCCGTCCGTTATTCTAGCCATCGTTGAGTCGGCCGGCTCCTCCCACCAAGCCTCTACCCCCTGACCCTGTGCTAACAGGCAGCCAGGTACCAGAGTAGCATGTAGACATGGCTGCATGTGGGCATTGGGTCTGATTGGTTGATTTATGTGACGAGTGTGGTTGGTTGGTTAATTGATTGTGGAGGGATTTAATGGTTGATTGGTGGGATTGTGTGGTTAATTGATGTGTATGTAGTTGATTGGTTGATTCAATGGATTGAATGATTTGAGACAATTAATCTAATCAGACTAATCAAGCTTTAGTTCAGAATTGTATTGTATTGCTGAATTTACATTTATGTGCAAATGCAGATCAAAGTACTTCATATTCACTCACTTGGAAGTGGCTCTAAAAAGTTGGTTACAAAAGAATGCACAGCCAATCTATGGCTATAGGTAATGGCAATGTTGGTAACTAATTGAAAATAAAAAATTATTTAGGTGAAATTAGCATTTTAAAGTTAAAGTACAAACTGCATTGTGTTAATGTGTGATACTGCATTTGCATATTAAACCATGCTTAATATATTGGTGTAGTGTAAATACACACACAGGCCAGTTTATTAGGTACAGCACCCCGTTCACGAAAATGGATTGCTCCTACAGACAGTGAGTCACGTGGCCATGTCATCGAGACATTAAGTTACTGTTTGATTGAAGGTTGAATGGACAAAACAAGTGGCCCAAGCAACTTTAAGCGTGGTATGATTGTCGATGCCAGGCGCGCCAGATCCAGTATCTTAGAAACGGACGCCTTCCTGGGCTTTTCACACACAACAGTGTCTAAGGTTTACCGAGAATAGTGTGACAAACAAAAAACATCCAGTCGGTGGCAGTCTTGTGGGCGAAAAAGGCACGTTGATGAGAGAGGTCGAAAGAGAGTGGCAAGAATCGTGCAAGCTAACAGGCGGGCCACAAACAGACAAATGGCACAGTACAACAGTGGTGTGTAGAATAGCATCTCGGAATGCACAACTCGTCGGTCCTTGTCACGGATGGGCTACTGCAGCAGACGACCACACCGGGTTCCACTCCTATCAGCTAAAAATAACAAGAATCGTCTCCAGTGGGCACGTGATCACCAACACTGGACAATCGAGGAGTGGAAAAACATTGCCTGGAGTGGCCTGCGCAGTCCCCAGACCTCAACCCAATAGAGCATCTTTGGGATGAGATGGAACAGGCTGTTTACAGCATGGATGTACCGCCGTCCAATCTGCAGCAACTGCGTTATGCCATCGAGTCAGCATGGACCAACATCCCCGTGGAACGTTTCTGACACCTTGTAGAATGCCCCAACTAATTCAGGCTGTTCTGGAGGCAAAGGGGGTGTCCGACCCTGTACTAGATGGGTGTACCTAATAAACTGTCCGGTGAGTGTAGTTTGCATCGTCCACCTACAAGCAGGCAACCATCAACACGTCAATATCAGCAAGTCGCATAAATTATTTCTAGTACCATTAGCAGAACACTTAACTAAACCAAAAGTTAATTAATTAAATCTACGTTTGGTCTAGAGCCCATCCCTGCAACTCCAGTCCTCGGGGCCGTAGTGGTCACACTAGTTCCTTATCCCTAGCAAACACAGCTGATTTAAACTAATTGCGGTTTTGAACTGAAGATCATTAGTTGGTTATTGGAGTCGTGTGTTAGCTGGGGCAAAAGTGACACCAATTAGGCCCCCAAGGATTGGAGTTGGTCTAGAGCCCTCAATTTTCAGTTGTCTTGTCACTGTTACCTAAACTCTATGTGACGATCGGCTGTAATCAACGAAAATCATTGTATCACACCTGGATTGTATTATATGTTTCTTTTGTATTTTCTTCAGGCCCTTGTACCACCCAAAAAACCACCAGCACCCAGGAAGTCCTTGCCTTCAGAGCCCCCGTCACATCCCACCCACCCTGGGTACATTGCATCTGGTGCCCCCCTGCAACATGGAGCAAGTAGAACTTCAGTTCCACCTGTTGGCCCTCCTGTTGCAGCCGTCCCTTCCAGGTACTTCAGTGACTGTATTGTTCGGCTAATTTGATGAATGTATAGATGTCAGATGAATGGGCAGGTAGACACATACAGTTGGCGTTGTACAGTATTGTAACAAAAGCTGGAGGTGACCTTCTTTTCTATCTTTCTATATCCCTCTCTATCTCACATAGACTTGCCCCTTTACCTCCAGTACGGACGTCACAACCCAGAAAACCCAACTCGACACCTCCGGTTTAACTGACAAAGATCCACAAAACCTCTGAGATTCTCTTAAACCGGACCTGACAGCATGAATTGCACTGATTCAGCCAAGAGTTTTATTATGGAGAACCTTATAGGAAGGCTCAGAACCCAGAAGTCTCCAAATGAAGGCTGCTTTTCACTCTCCCTGCCCCCCCCCTAAACTATTTCCTGTTGTCTTCTTCCTGAGAGACTGACAGGTGCCTTGGGTGGTTGGTTACTTGCCGTGTTGGGACAGACTGGGGCTCCGAGCAAAGCAGAGAAGATCTGGAATGTTCAGTTGGGTTGATCCATTGGCCATTAAGAAACTGGATGGATGTAGTTAAGTATCCGTCAAAGATGTAACACTTCATGAAAACTGTGTGGCTTTTGACATTAACTAACAATTACAAAAACGGATGTCTACACAGAGGCTAAACTCAATTGAGATTAAAGGCCCAGTACTGGTTTTATGGCACTTGCACGTTTGAATGTGCCCTGTGATGCTTCAGAACAACGTATTACTCTTCTACTTATAGGTTGAAGCCCAAGTCATCCTCCCAATCCGACTGTGGCCACCACTTTTGCACCATTTTGCAATATTTTATTTTAAGTGGCTTGGCTAATGCAGGCCTCAGGAAACCAGTCCTGACCACCCCTTGCTCTCTTTCTGGAATAAAGAAGCATGTCAACACTTTCATTCACCGCAATGATTTCTTTGATCTCCATCACAATGGTGTCATTGAGGGGGAGGACCTTGCATGCAACCCTCTCTGACTAACCCTTGAGATGAAATGAGAATAGTGTCACAGAAGCTTTAGTTCTTGATTGCAGAGCTGTACAACTAACTGCACAACTGTAAATACCAGAGAATTCTAACTTGCCTACTAGTTTTAATTCTACAATAAGGGCTATTTAAAAGCCAAAGAGATGATCTCTGGAGAAGTGAGGGGGGAAGTAGATTGAACTTTGTGAAATGATAGGCCACTTCTCGAAGACTGACCTACGCTGTGACAGAAGATCAGTTGCCTTTTTTGTGAGAACACTCAGATGTAACATGAATTGTTACGAATTTTGCTCAATGCAATTATGGGAGTGTCTTTTCATGAGACTGTTCTACTTTGAACTCTGTCATTCTGCATTTGTCCTACTGTCTCAATTGAGACGTTCACTGCTGCTGAGGGATATAAAACGGACTGTGGAAAAGTGACTGGTTTTGTTGGCTGCTTAATTTTCCTCTTTTGTATGAACCTTTTGTGCTGACTTACCCTTTCACACAGTGATATCACAGCACTGGGTGTGCAACTAAGTTGAAACAACACTGGTGCTTGGGAAGGAGGAAGGTGTTAACTAGCTTGCATGCCAATTTGATCAAATACATTCTTCTCATACATGGTGTGAGTGTGTGCCTGCAGCCCGGATTCGCAGTGACTGGTTTCAGGGGATGCAGATGTGAGAAGAGATGTCATGTCGCTCTCACATTTAACACAAAAGGAAACGTAACATAAATAGAAGGCTTAATTCTGAGAAGTCAGACTTCCTCTGAACATTTGCTATGAATTGTGATGTTGTCTTATGGGGAAATATTTATTTATCCATCTCCAACATTTCTTGAAATGTTGCTCGTGTCAACCCTTTTGGATCCATAAGTGTATGTTTTGATGAAATGGCACAACTGCACTACGCATCATTCACTCTTCCTTGCACACAGTTGTAGAACCTGTGTTGTTAAAAATGTTGTATTTCAAAACTTATGCTTGTGTACGTAACACTAGAAAAGCCGGGCCTCAAGGGACCCCACTTTGAACCAATGAGCGGTCATTTTGACTGCAACATTCTAACAAATACATTCCATATATGCTATCGGAAAAAGTTTTAGAAACAGATGCCTCACAAGTCCTCAACTGGCAGCTTCATTAAATAGTACCCGCAAAACACCAGTCTCAATGTCAACAGTGAAGAGGCGACTCCAGGATGCTGGCCTTTTAGGCAGAGTTGAAAAGAAAAAGCCATATGTCAGACTGGCCAATAAAAGATTAAGATGGGAAAAAGAACAGACACAGGACAGAGGAACTCTGCTTAGAAGGCCAGCATCCCGGAGTCGCCTCTTCACTGTTGATGTTGAGACTGGTGTTTTGTGGGTACTATTTAATGAAGCTGCCAGTTGAGGACTTGTGAGGTGTCTGCCAACCTCTGCCCAATGCACTTCCTCCCACAGAGGTGAGGTGATTGGTTGTCTTGGTCCACGTTGTCTTGTTTTGTACGCTTTGTACAAAATAATAAAATGCAGTACTACAGGATATTTCTTAACGTAGCTCTTTATTAGCTAGTTATATTAGCTAGCATGTTCACGTATCTCCAACCATATTTTTTTTTTTACACCTTTATTTAACTAGGCAAGTCAGCTAAGAATGTAACAGCAACCTTCCTCCTCTTCGTCTGACGAGGAGGTGTAGTAGGGATCGGACCAATACGCAGCGTAGTTAGTGTCCATGTTTTAATAATAAACAACTGAACATGAACACAAATACAAAATAACAAACGTGGCAAAACCGAAACAGTCCTATCTGGTGAAATGAACACAAAGACAGAAGACAACCACCCACCAACCCCAACACAAAACAAGCTACCTAAATATGGTTCCCAATCAGAGACAATGACTAACACCTGCCTCTGATTGAGAACCATATCAGGCCATACATAGAAATGGACAAACTAGACACACAACATAGAATGCCCACCCAGCTCAGGTCCTGACCAACACTAAAACAAAGAAAACACAAAAGAACTATGGTCAGAACGTGACAAAGAACACATTCTTATTTTCAATGACGGCCTAGGAACGGTGGGTTAACTGCCTTGTTCAGGGGCAGAACGACAGATTTTTACCTTGTCAGCTCAGGGATTCAATATTGCAACCTTACGGTTAACTAGTCCAACGCTCTAACCACCTGCCTCACGAGGAGCCAGCCTTTTACACGAATGCAGTAAGAAGCCAAGGTAAGTTGCTAGCTAGCATTAAACTTATCTTATAAAAAACAATCAATCAATCAATCATAATCACTAGTTATAACTACACATGGTTGATGATATTACTAGTTTATCTAGCGTGTCCTGCGTTGCATAAAATCGATAATTTTTCGCATTCGCGAAAAAGGACTCGTTGCTCCAACGTGTACCTAACCATAAACATCAATGCCTTTCTTAAAATCAATACACAGAAGTATATATTTTTAAACCTGCATATTTAGCTAAAAGAAATCCAGGTTAGCAGGCAATATTAACCAGGTGAAATTGTGTCACTTCTCTTGCGTTCATTGCACGCACAGTCAGGGTATATGCAACAGTTTGGGCCGCCTGGCTCATTGCGAACTAATTTGCCAGAATTTTACGTAATTATGACATAACATTGAAGGCTGTGCAATGTAACAGGAATATTTAGACTTATGGATGCCACCCGTTAGATAAAATACGTAACGGTTCCGTATTTCACTGAAAGAATAAACGTTTTGTTTTCAAGATGATAGTTTCCGGATTCGACCATATTAATGACCTAAGACTCGTATTTCTGTGTGTTATTATGTTATAATTAAGTCTATGATTTGATAGAGCAGTCTGACTGAGCGATGGTAGGCACCAGCAGGCTCGTAAGCATTCATTCAAACAGCACTTTCGTGCGTTTTGCCAGCAGCTCTTTGCAATACTTCAAGCATTGCGCTGTTTATGACTTCAAGCCTATCAACTCCTGAGATTAGGCTGGTGTAACCGATGTGAAATGGCTAGCTAGTTAGCGGGGTGCGTGCTAATAGCGTTTCAAACGTCACTCGCTCTGAGACTTGGAGTAGTTGTACCCCTTGCTCTGCATGGGTAACGCTGCTTCGAGGGTGGCTGTTGTCAATGTGTTCCTGGTTCGAGCCCAGGTAGCGGCGAGGAGAGGGATGGAAGCTATACTGTTACACTGGCAATACTAAAGTGCCTATAAAAACAACCAATAGTCAAAGGTATATGAAATACAAATCGTATAGAGAGAAATAGTCCTATAATTCCTATAATAACTACAACCTAAAACTTCTTACCTGGGAATATTGAAGACTCATGTTAAAAGGAACCACCAGCTTTCATATGTTCTCATGTTCTGAGCAAGGAACTTAAACGTTAGCTTTCTTACATGGCACATATTGCACTTTTACTTTCTTCTCCAACACTTTGTTTTTGCATTATTTAAACCAAATTGAACATGTTTCATTATTTATTTGAGGCTAAATTGATTTTATTGATGTATTATATTAAGTTAAAATAAGTGTTCATTCAGTATTGCTGTAATTGTCATTATTACAAATTTTAAAAAATTAAATCGTCCGATTAATTGGTATCGGCTTTTTTGGTCCTCCAATAATCGGTATCGGCGTTGAAAAATTATAATCGGTCGACCTCTAGTTTACACATGAATATTACGTCTCCCTTCTTTTAAAACAAAAGAAAAATGTTTTACATATTCTAAGCGTAGTTTGAACTCAAGAGAAGTAACCATTTATATTGCATACTACACCAACTGAATCAACATAGACTCTGAAACAATGATCCAACATACTGTTATTTTTCGAACAAGGGATTCTCAGCAACTCAGCTTTCACAGTAGAAATTACATCTTAACATTTCAAACAAATACAATACCAAAGCATTTCAAGTGAACGTTCAATAACAAGTTTACAGTCTGGAACTCTTTTAGGGCAGCGATCCACCTACACCCTTTGACATTTCACAGGTCTAGGACAGCTCTGGGCTTGACCTCTCTTCCTGACCTTGTGCGATATGATGCTGAGCATGCTTCTGTGTCAGTCAACAGTTCTTGTGGTGTTGCAGGTAAGTATGGTGTATGTTGTGCTGTGTGTGTGTGTAGTCCATCACGCTCTCTTTCAGGGGAACAGTTCATCTCATCAGTGTGTTGTTCTTTTGTGTTCAGTAGGTGATGACGATTGCGGCGGTACACCGCTCCTTCTGCGGTGCGGACGTGATATGAACGTTCAGTGTCAGCTGGCTGGATGACGACTGCTGGCTTCCAGAGGCCATGCTCCTGGATTCTAACTGACTCTCCGTCGATCAGTGATGGCAGTGGTCTAGCTGACCTGTCGTAGTATCATTTTTGTTGTTGTTGTCTCTGTGCACGTTTTTCATGCATTTCCTTGTAGCTGACGACCTCAGGTTGTTGGTGCTGGGGAAGGATTGAGCGAAGTCTGCGGCTCATCAACAGCTGGGCTGGTGATTTGAAGTTGTCAACTGGAGTGTTGCGGTATTCAAGGAGACTGAGGTAGGGGTCTCTCTTGTCTGCTTTTGCTTTGTCCATAAGTGATTTAGCAATCTGCACAGATTTTTCAGCAAGGCCATTACTTTGAGGGTAATGTGGGTTTGTGGTGACATGTGTAAACTCCCATGCTTTTGTGAAGGATTCAAAGTCATTTGATTTGTAACAGGGCCCATTGTCAGATATTAAAGTCTCTACAATGCCATGCCTGGCAAAGGCTGCTTTCAGCTTGTGTATCACAGCTGCAGATGTGGTGCTGTGAAGCTTGTCGAGTTCGAAGTATCTGCTGTAGTAGTCCACTGTTACGATGTAGTCCTCGTTGTTCCAGGTGAACAGATCGTTTGCCACGACCTGCCAGGGTCGGTCTGGGATACAGTGAGGTAACATTGGCTCTTTGGTGTTTGAGGGGCGTCGTTCAAGACATATGGCGCATTTACCAACAATGTCCTCTATTTGTTTGCACATTCCGGGCCAAAACAAAATGTCCCGTGCTCTCTGTTTGTACTTTTCCATGCCCATGTGTCCAGCATGGATCTTTGTCAAAATCTCTTCTCTGAGACTGGTAGGAATAATGATTTTCTCTCCTTTGAAAATTATTCCGTTGATCTGTGATAGTTCATCTCGATGGTTCCAGAATTCTGAGACGCTCTGAGGGCATTTTCTCCTCTCCTCAGGTCATCCATCCTGTATGACTTTCCTCAGCTGTGCGAGTTGTGAGTCCTTTTGCTTCTGCTTGGATCTCCTTCAGTTTTGTGTCACTAACTGGTAAGTTGCTGTACACAGTGTGCACTTGCATGTCCATGCCTTCACATAGGCTGCTGTCCTTATAGGTAAGAAACCTCCTGGAGAGTGTGTCTGCGACAGGGATGTCTTTGCCTGGACGGTGAGTGATTGTGAAGTCGTATTTTTGTAGTTGAAGGATCATTCTCTGTAGCCTTGGCGGGGCTGCGGCTAGTGGTTTCCTCATGATTGACTCAAGGGGCTTGTGGTCGGATTCCACAATGACTTGTCGTCCATATACGTACTGATGGAAACGTTTACATCCGAACAGAATGGCGTAGAGCTCCTTTTCAATTTGAGCGTAGTTGATTTCACAGCCTGTGAGAGATTTGGAAGTGTAGCCGATGGGCTTTCCTTCTTGCAATAGCACTGCACCCAGTCCATACTTCGACGCGTCCACTTGGAGTCTGAGCTCTTTGTCGGGGTCATAGTAGGCAAGGATTGGTCCTGGTTCTCTCGTGATCAAGTCTTTCACATTCTGGAAAGCAATGTCGTGTTGCTTGTCCCAGAGAAACTCACTGGACTGCTTTAGCAGTTGACAAAGGGGTGCATTAGCATTGGAGAGGCTGGGTGCGAACTTGGCTAAGTAGTTCTGCACGGTTCTTTGGTGGCTCCATTTCTTTTATGGCTGAGATCTTCTGTGGATCTGGCTTGATTCCAGTCGCTGTGAGAAGATATCCGAAGTAGCTGACCTCTGTAGCGCCGACTGTGCTCTTCTCGGGGTTGAGCCGGACTCCTCTCTCGCGGGACCTTTGCAGCATCGCGCGGAGGTTTCGGTCATGCTCCTCTTTGGTTCGACCATAGACAAGGATGTCGTCCACAATTGCCACAAGTCCGTCGAGACCTTCATACACTTCGTCGATCTTTCGCTGAAACTCGTCTTGGGCTGAGATAATCCCAACTTTAGCTTTGTGCCTTGTGTTCCTATCTCAATGTCAGCAAAGGCTTGCTCCGTCTCTGATATGACTTTTCTGTGTCACTGAATCAATAAACAGTTCATCAGCGTTTGACTCTTTGATTGACATTTCATCTTCACTCACCGTGTGTACTTTTTTTCCACGGTAAGCTCTGCACACTTTTGCAAAGTGATTCCATTTACCACATTTAGTACACTGTTGCCTTTAGCTGGGCAATTTCCTTGTTCGACATGCACTTTGTATCCACAATATCCACATGTTTTGGGGCGTTTTGAGTCTGTGTCGCTCTGTTTTGGAGTTATGTCTCTCTCCGTTCTACGCGCTCTCTGTGCACCGGAGGTGTGCTTTGATGTCTGCCTGACTGCGTGCACTGCTTGTTCACGTGATGTGCTCGTGAAATGGTTTTCATCTGAGCCAGTGCTAGCTCGTGAGATCTGGCTATGTCGATAGCTTTGTCCAGCGTTAGCTCAGACCCAACATTCAAAAGTTTCTCTCTCACTCTCGGTGAGTGTATTCCAAATACAATACGGTCCCTGACCATCTCATCCTTGTTTGCATAATCACAGTCTTTCACAAGCAGACGCAGCTCTGTCACAAACTGTTCAAAAGACTCGCTAGCTCCTTGTACTTTCTCATGGAATTTGTACCTAGCGAAAATCGTATTGGTCTTCAGCACAACATATGCTTCAAAACGATCGTAGTATGTTTTCAGTACCTTTGATTCAGCCTCGGTAAGTGTCCATGTGTTGTAAATATCTCTCCCTTTTTCACCGATCCAGAGGAGCAGGTAGCTACACTTTTCCTCTTCTCCTTTGTCCTTCAGAGGACCCGTGAACATTAGCTCCACATGCTGTTTGTACTTACGCCATGCATAAGTTTGTAGACTCCCAGTCCATTCGAGGTGAAGGAACTCCAGAAAAATCCATCTTTTAAGACCTTTTACTCTGACACCATGTCTTGTTTTGCACGCTTTGTACAAAATAATAAAATGCAGTACTACAGGATATTTCTTAACGTAGCTCTTTACTAGCTAGCATGTTCATGTATCTCAAACCATGATCAACTGTCCATGACCTAACCATCTGGGTGGTCTTAACCAATCATAGCACAGTGGCGGTAAACTGCATCCAATTATAATTCAGTATGTTTACACATATGAATATTACACACGTCTCTGCCTACTCCATCCGTCCTCCGTACCCCCTCCTACTTCCCAATGACGAAGACAGTAACCACAAGTGGGTCATTTGTGTAACTTGGTCAAAAAAATGTCATAAAGAGCACATGTTAACTTTTTATGGCTGCAGGGGCAGTATTGAGTAGCTTGGATGAAAGGTGCCCATTTCAAACGGCCTGCTCCTCAGTCATAGTTCCTAATATTTGCATATTATTATTAGTATTGGATAGAAACCACTCCAAAGTTTCTAAAACTGTTTGAATTATGTCTGTGAGATTAACAGAACTCATATTGTCAGGCAAAATCCTGAGTTGAAATCAAAACAGGAAGTCAGAAATCTGAGCTTGTCTGTATTCACCAGAGTCCTTTAAGAAATCCAATTGAGTTATGACTGATGTTGCACTGCCTAGGGGTTCCACTAGATGTCAGCAATCAATAGAAATTCCAATGAGACTTCTATGATGTTGTGGGAGAGAATGAGAGCAGAATCAGTCAGGTGTCCATCAAGCAGCCATGCGCTGATCATGCATTTTCCTCATGCAAGGCACTGACGTTCCATTGCTCACGCAGACAAGAAGGTATACTCCGGTTGGAACTTTATTGAAGCTATATGTTAAAAACATCCTAATGATTGATTCAGAACTTAGTTTGAAATGTTTCTTCTACCGGTAATATCACATTTTGAAGTTTTGTCCGCTGACCAGAATTAGCGTTTGGATATGTTAACCAGACGCGCTAACAAAAGAAGGTATTTGGACATAAATAACGGATTTTTTCGAACAAAACAAACATTTAATGTGGACCTGGGATTCCTGGTGTGCTTTCTGATCCTAATCAACAAAGGTAATGGAATATTTATCATGTATTTTATTGTTTATAGTGACGCTATCTTTGCAGCTGTGGTATGCTACTTTGAGCGCCGTCTCAGATCATAGCATGCAATTATTTGTCCGTAAAGTTTTTTTGAAATCTGACATAGCAGTTGCATTAAGGAGAGGTATATCTATAATTCAATGTGTATAGCTTGTATTATCATCTATATTTATGATGAGTATTCATGTTGAAACGATGGGCTATACAAAGTCACTTGATGTTTTTGCATTTAGTGAATCTTGTAGCCTCAATGTAAACTCTGATTTTTTGATATAAATATGAATTTAATCAAACAAAACATGCATGTATTGTGTAACATGAAGTCCTATGAGTGTCATCTGATGAAAATAATCGAAGGTTAGTGATTCATTTTCTCTCTATTCTGGTTTTTGTGAAGCTATATTTAGCTGGGAAAAATGGCTGTGATTATTTTTGGTTTTGTGGTGACTTAACATAATCGTTTGTAGTGCTTTCGCTGAAAAGCCTATTTGAAATCAGACACTTTGGTGGGATTAACAACAAGATTACCTTTAAAATGATATAAGACACATGTATGTTTGAGGAATTTTAATTATGAGATTTCTGGTTTTTGAATTTGGTGCCCTGCACTTGGACTGGCTGTTGTCATATTGGTCCCGATATCGGGACTGCAGCCATATTAAGATGGCTCCGAAGAGGATGGCTGACATTTTACATGCTCCTAACCAATTGTGCTATTTTGTTAGTTTTTCTGCATTGTTTAACTTTTTTTAATTTATTTGTACATAATGTTGCTGCTACCATCTCTTATGACCAAAAATAACTTCTGGACATCAGAACAGCGATTACTCACCACAAACTGGAAGAAGCTTTTTCCTTTAACGAGTCCGACGAGAAGGATACACTGCTCTCCCGGGAACAGGCACCAAATCCCCATCATTTGCGTGAAGAAAAGACAGAGGAAAAGAGGACACAGATCGGGCTGCCTTCTGAGAATCTGTAGGCGAGCGAATAAACTCACACTGCCATCCATTCTACTTGCTAACATGCAATCATTGGAAAATAAAATTGATGACCTACGATTATGATTATCCTACCAACACGACATTAAGAACTGTAATCTCTTAAGTTTCATCGAGTCGTGCCTGAACGGCGACGCGGATAAGATAGAGCTGGCGGGATTTTCCATGCACCGGCAGAACAGAGAAGCTACATATGGTAAGACGAGGGGTGGGAGTGATGTCTTTTTGTCAATAACAGCTGGTGCGCGATGTCTAATATTAAAGAAGTCTTGAGGTATTGCTCGCCTGAGGTAGTGTGGTCTACAGCTAATCATAAGGTACTCTATCTACCAAGAGAGTTATCTATATTATTCGTAGCCATCTATTTACCACCACAGACCGATGCTGGCACTAAGACCGCACTCAACCAACTCTATAAGGCCATAAGCAAACAAGAAAATGCTCACACAAAAGTGGCCCTCCTAGTGGCGGGGACTTTAATGCAAGCAACCTTAAATCAGTTTTACCACATTTTTACCAGCATGTCAAATGTGGAACCAGAGGAGAAAAACTCTAGACCACATTTACTCCACACACAGAGAAGCTTACAAAGCTCTCCAGCCGCCCTCCATTTGGCAAATCTGACCATAATTCTATCCTCCTGATTCCTGCTTACAAGCAAAAACTAAAGCAGGAAGTAGCAGTCACTCGATCAATACGGAAGTGGTCAGAAGACAAGGATGCTACGCTACAGGACTGTTTTGCTAGCATAGACTGGAAAATGTTCCGGGATTCATCCAATGGCATTGAGAAGTATACCACCTCAGTCATCGGCTTCATCAATAAGTGCATTGACGACATCGTCCCCACAGTGACCGTACGTACATATCCCAACCAGAAGCCATGGATTACAGGCAACATCCCCATCAAGCTAAAGGCTAGAGCAGCCACTTTCAAGGAGTGGCACACTAATCCGGACGCTTATAAGAAATCCCACTATGCTCTCAGATGAACCATCAAACAAGCAAAGCGTCAATACAGGATTAAGATTGAATCCTACTACACCGGCTCTGACGCTAATTGGACGTGGCAGGGTTTGAAAACTATTACGGACTACAAAGGTAAACCCAGACGCAAGCTGCACAGTGATGCGAGCCTACCTGACGAGCTAAATGCCTTTTATGCTTGCTTCGAGGCAAGCAACACTGAAGCATGCACGAGAGCACCAGCTGTTCTGGATGACTGTGTGGTAACCCTCTTGGTAGCCAATGTGAGCAAGACCTTTAAACAGGTCTTGCTCACATTTACAAAGCCACAGGGCCAGATGGATTACCAGGACGTGTACTCAAAGCATACGCAGACCAACTGGCAAGTGTCTTCACTGACATTTACAACCTCTCCCTGACTGAGTCTGTTATACCTACATGTTTCAAGCAGACCACCATTGTCCCTGTGCCCAAGGAAGCGAAGGTAACCTTTCTAAATTACCGCGCCGTAGCACTCACGTCGGTAGCCATGAAGTGCTTTGAAAGGCTGGTCATGGCTCACATCAACAGCATCCTCCTGGATACCCTAGACCCACTCCAATTCGCATACCGCCCCAACAGATCCACAGATGATGCAATCTCTATTGCACTCCACACTGCCCTTTCACACCTGGACAAAAGAAACACCTATGTGAGAATGCTGTTCATTGACTACATCTCAGCGTTCAACACCATAGTGCCCACAAAGCTCATCACTAAGCTAAGGACCCTGGGACTAAACACCTCCCCAACTGGATCCTGGACTTCCTGACGGGCCGCCTCCAGGTGGTAAGGGTTGGCAACAACACGTCTGCCATGCTGATCCTCAATACTGGGGCCCCTCGGGTGTGTACTTAGTCCCCCCCTGTACCCCCTGTTCACCCACGACTGCGTGGCCAAACACGACTCCAACACCATCATTAAGTTTGCTGACGACACAACAGTGGTAGGCCTGATCACCGACAATGATGAGACAGCCTATAGGGAGGTCAGAGAACTGGCAGTGTGGTGCCAGGACAACAACCTCTCCTTCAATGTGAGCAAGACAAAGGAGCTGATCGTGGACCACAGTTAAAGGCGGGCCGAACAGACCCCCATTAACATCAACTAGGCTATAGTGGAGCGGGTCGAGAGTTTCAAGTTCCTTGGTGTCCACATCACCAACAAACTATCATGGTCCAAACACACCAAGACAGTCATGAAGAGGGCACGACAACACCTTTTTCCCCTCAGGAGACTGAAAAGATTTGGCATGGGTCCCCAGATGATCAAAGTTCTATAGCTGCACCATTGAGAGCATCCTGACCTACTAAGCTAATATATGGAATTGTTTAAAGAAGGTCATACCAAGGATCCTTTAGATATTTGATTTTGAATTTTAAGACCCCTTGAAGTATCCCAAAAAAGAATAAACAACTTATTTTATGTTTACAGACCCTAAACTCAGTACTGAGGTCCTGAGCACTCTGGATGTTTTCATCAAGGATCTCTATGAGACTAGTCATCTTTCCCTCAATCTTGACTAGTCTCTTGCCCTGCCGCTGAAAAACATCCCCACAGCATGATGCTGCCACCACCATGCCTCATTGTAGGGATGGTGCCAGGTTTCCTCCAGACGTGACACTTGGCATTCAGGCCAAAGAGTTCAACCTTGGTTTCATCAGACCAATTTGTTTCTCATAGTCTGAGAGTCCTTTAGGTGCCTTTTGGCAAACTCCAAGCAGGCTGTCATGTGCCTTTTTACTGAGGAGTGGCTTCCGTCTGGCCACTCTACCATAAAGACCTGACTGATGGAGGGCTGCAGAGATGGTTGTCCTTCTAGAAGGTTCTCCCATTTCGACAGAGGAACTCTGGAGCACTGTCAGAGGGACCATCAGGTTCTTGGTCACCTCCCTAACCAAGGCCCTTCTCCCCCGATTCCTCAGTTTGGCTGGGACGCCAGCTCTATGAAGTCTTGGTGGTTCCAAACTTAAGAATGATGGAGGCTACTGTGTTCTTGGGGACCTTTCAATGCTGCAGAAATGTTTTGGTACCCTTCCCCAGATCTGTGTCTCCACAAAATCCTGTCTCGGAGCTCTACGGACAATTCCTTCGACCTCATGGGTTGTTTTTTTCTCTGACATGCACTGTCAACTGTGGAACCTTATATAGACAGGTGTGTGCCTTTCCAAATGATGTCCAATCAATAGCTTTTTACATGGGGGACTCTAATCAGATTGTAGAAACATCTCAAGGATAGTCAATGGAAACAGGATGCACCTGAGTTAAATTTAGTCTCAAAGCAAAGGATCTGAATACTGAAATAAGGTATCTGTTTTTTGTTTAGAATCAATTAGCTACAATTTCTAAAAAACAGTTTATGGGGTATTGTGTGTAGATTGATGAGGAAAAACATCTATTTAATACATTTTAGAATAAGGCTGTAACATAAAATGTGGAAAAAGTCAAGGGGTCTGAATACTTTCCAAATGCACTGTACATACTGTACTTCTATTAATTTTTGAACTGGTACCGGGGGACTTTCAGATGAGTCTTGTGAGGCCTATGGGCGTCCTGGAGCAAAATGTGTTCGTGAGACTCTCACCGTTCCACATAGGGGTTATATTAGTGTGTAGCCCAAACTGTTTGGACGCTACAGATAGATGGTGGCAGATCAGCTGTACCGACTTCAGACGAGTCCCAAGATGCCTGTGGGGGTCGTAGAGCAAAGTGGAGAACACCACCGTGAGAATCTCATCTTTCCATAGAAGGGTCATAGTAGGCCAAACCATTCAGACACTACAGACAATTTTGTGTGAAGACCGATGTTTCATGGCCTGTCAAACACTGCTCTAGCCCTGTCACCTTTCACCGCAGTTGCGGAAGTGCAAATGGCAGTTGCGATGAATTGAGACGCATCCAAAGCGACAGAAAAAAACTGTTCTCTAGCATAAATTGACAGATTTTGAGAGAGTGGTCCAGCTGCAATATCATCTCTCAGAGCAGTCATCCCTCAGGGTCTCTACAGTATGCTTCCACGTACTGAAATGTCATCTCTCAGTGCAGTGCATCTCTCAGGAAAATTGGGGGTTTCGAAAGAAGTGGATGTTTCGAAAGGAACCATATAAGGAGAAGTGGGGGTTTCGAAAGGTGCCACTCAAGATGTCGTTTGGGTTATCGAATTTTAGTCAGTCTGCACAGATGACAGTAAGGAATTTCAGTTATGCAAAAATAAAATGTCTTCACTGTGTCTTTGAACGTTACCTACCAGTAGTAACGTATGTAACGTTAACTTTTTTGTAAATGCTAGCTAACGTTAGCTACCTTAAAATAACTGTATTAATTTTACAATGTATTATTTATTATTGCATTTTTGAAATAATAATAGTAATTTAAATATCAAGTCATGGTGGTTCTAGTAGTTATGGAATTCCATCACTTCTAGTGTTAACATGCTGACTAGACCGGGCAATCGCACGAATGTTGATTTTGTCCATCCACACCTGACGCGATCAGGACAAGCAGGTTGAAATATCAATAGAACTCTGAACCAACTATTAATTTGTGGACAGGTCGAAACACATTAAACATTCATGGACATTTAGCTAGCTAGCCTGCTGTTGCTAGCTAATTTGTCCTGGGATATAAACATTAGGTTGTGATTTTACCTGAAATGCACAAGGTCCTTTTTTCTGGATCTTTGTAGAATTTTGACCCATTTTGAGTCACACAAATCGTCTGTTCTCTACTCCGACAATTAATCCACAGATAAAAGGGGAAACCTAGTTAGTTTCTAGTAATCTCGCCTCCTTCAGACTTCTTCTTCTTTGTGTTATATGTCGGTTGGCAACCAACTTTAAGGTGCATTACCACCACCAACTGGACTGAAGTGTGGACCTCAGTTCTTCTTTCATTCACCCACGTGGGTATATGCTCCCAAAAACCAATGAGGGAGATGGGAGAGGTGGGACTTGCAGTGTGTCAAAAGTAGAACCAAGCACGTGAGTAGTTTGGATGAAATGATTGAATGATTTATTTTGCAACGCTCCTGCACATAATGCGGCCAGTGTGGTCAACATGTAAGACTCTTTTCGAAAGCCCCACTTCTATTATGGTTCATTTCGAAACGCCCACTCCTTTCGACACCCCTACTTTTCCTAAGAGGTGCACTGCACTGAGAGATGACATATCAGTAGGTGGCAGCATAGACCCTGAGGGATGACTGCACTGAGAGATGACATATCAGTAGGTGGCAGCATAGACCCTGAGGGATGACTGCTCTGAGAGATGACATATCAGTAGGTGGCAGCATAGACCCTGAGGGATGACTGCTCTGAGAGATGACATATCAGTAGGTGGCAGCATAGACCTTGAGGGATGACTGCTCTGAGAGATGACTGCTCTGAGAGATGACATATCAGTAGGTGGCAGCATAGACCCTGAGGGATGACTGCTCTGAGAGATGACATATCAGTAGGTGGCAGCATAGACCTTGATGGATGACTGCTCTGAGAGATGACTGCTCTGAGAGATGACATATCAGTAGGTGGCAGCATAGACCCTGAGGGATGACTGCTCTGAGAGATGAAGTCGCAGTTGGACCCTATGGGATATTATGCTAATTTGATTACCACGGGGCTACGGAAATCGACTAGGTTAAATGTTCAAAGTTTTAAAAAATATATATATTTAAAACAGAATAATGTTACCATGTTACATTGAGAGTTAGTTTCATGTAACAGGTTTGACCTTAAAATGAGGGACACAGGTAAATTAATCACTAATCACAGGAAATTAATAATAATATTCAGAAATGACTTTGTCAAAGCAACAAAATAACTATGGCTTTACGATGATGGTGAAAACTTGGAGAAATTTTGGAGTTAGTGGGTTAAAATCAGAGGTTGCAAGTCTTCATTCATATTAAAAATCTGATTTATTGAATTCTCCATATTGTCTATATTAACAGGGCACTTTATTTATTATAACAGTCTTTTAAAATTCAATATTGGTGCACAATTTCTACTTAAAATATCAAAGGGGCGCAAAAGGCACTCTTTGTGTTATGGTGATGACGAGAGGAAGTCAGACGATGCAGGCCACAGCATTGCAACACCTTTTTCACAAGTGTGTAACAAAGCTCTCAGCACAGCCAGACTCACACGCATTTAATATACACACTGTGCTCATATGAGGAAGTCCTCTTCAACAACAGATCCTTCCACATCCTCCGCCTCAATCTCCATCCAGGTATTCCAGCCGGTCCTGTTGTAAGGAGCACCCCCATCATGGCATATGGGAGGCTGGCCTGGCGTCTCTCTGCTCTACTGGGGCTTCTCCTGACCCCTTCACTAGGGTTGGAGCCTCCACGGATCTCCTTCCCCCTCGGTTAGTAGAACATTTGATTCATTATTGTTTTTTCATGTCCATTTACTGGGTTTTTATGTATTTGCATGTGTGTGTGAATCTTGCAAAGATGCAGCATTCAGGAAAGTCAGATTATTTCAAGTTTATTTCATGTAAATATATAATTTGTCAGGATATAATATGAAAAAACACATTCTCATGTTGAACTGCTGAGACATGCTACAACTACGCATAGCTTGTGGCTGTATGCACGTCACTTGAGTTTCCGTTTGTGCCTCTTCCTGTAATTCCTAAGAAACCACAGTGGCATGAAACACGATGGCACAATAGACACCAAGGCACATAACCTAGGCCAGGGGTTCCCAAACCTTTTCACTCAGGCCCTTCCAGCATTGGGGAACATCCCTCGCCCCCCCTGTACTCGCTCGCGCCAAGTCTATTTCTATGGGCACAAGCACTGTTCTTGACACAAGCTGTTCATGACACACACCTCTTTTGTTGGCGGAGAGAATATTTAGCAGGTTTAAAGCTTATTTCCTGCAATTTTAACCCTTTTGTCATGGGGTGAAGAGAAAATGTTGCAGTTTTAAAGCAAATTTTCTTGCAATTCTATATGTTTTGCCATGTCTAATGTGTATTCATGTGACATTTGAGTGACGCAAATGTTCCAACAGAATCTCTGGGCTAAAAAACCTAGCTAAAACACTTGAGCTGACATGGGCTAGTTGACCTGGACATTTCTGACAAGTTATAAATAGCTCTCTAAGGTATGCAATGACCGACATGACGAGGAAAACAAATGATGTATTACCCAATTTCGAAATGTCACCTTGTGCATTCTACTATTACAACTTTCAAGAGTAAGTTGAAAGCTGGACCCCCACGCCCCGCCTGCACCCCACAGTTTGGGAACTAGTGACAAAGGCCACAGACAGATTGTATGGAAAGACACACTTAAATAGACTGTAAGCACAGACTGCCTGATAATACATGTTTAGGTCAGGTGACAGTTGTGGTTGGTTTATGCTACATGGGGCATCCAATATTGTATTTTTTTCATACTTCATTTACTTTTCCCCTCAAGCTGTTACCCAATCAAAACAATGGTCAATTATATCCCCTATTTCTCCAAATCAAATCAAAGTTTATTTGTCACGTGCGCCGAATACAACAGGTGTAGACCTTACAGTGAAATGCTTACTTACAGGCTCTAACCGATAGTGCAAAGAAGGTGTTAGGTGAACAATAGGTAAGTAAAGAAATAAAACAACAGTAAAAAGAAAGGCTATATACAGTAGCGAGGCTACATACAGACACCGGTTAGTCAGGCTGATTGAGGTAGTATGTACATGTAGATATGGTTAAAGTGACTATGCATATATGATGAACAGAGAGTAACAGTAGTGTAAAAAAGGGGTTGGCGGGTTGTGGGTTGGGGGACACAATGCAGATAGCCCGGTTAGCCAATGTGCAGGAGCACTGGTTGGTCGGCCCAATTGAGGTAGTATGTACATAAGTGTATAGTTAAAGTGACTAAGCATATATGATAAACAGAGAGTAGCAGCAATGTAAAAAGAGGGTTTGGGGGGGGGGGGGGGGGGCACACAATGCAAATAGTCTGGGTAGCCATTTGATTAGATGTTCAGGAGTCTTATGGCTTGGGGGTAAAAACTGTGGAGAAGCCTTTTTGTCCTAGACTTGGCACTCCGGTACCGCTTGCTATGCGGTAGTAGAGAACAGTCTATGACAGGGGTGGCTGGGGTCTTTGACAATTTTTAGGGCCTTCCTTTGACACCGCCTGCTATAGAGGTCCTGTATGGCAGGCAGCTTAGCCACAGTGATGTACTGGGCCGTACGCACTACCCTCTGTAGTGCCTTGCGGTCGGAGGCCGAGCAATTGCCGCACCAGGCAGTGATGCAACCAGTCAGGATGCTCTCGATGTTGCAGCTCTAGAACCTTTTGAGGATCTCAGGACCCATGCCAAATCTTTTTAGTTTCCTGAGGGGGAATAGGCTTTGTCGTGCCCTCTTCACGACTGTCTTGGTGTGTTTGGACCATTCTAGTTTGTTGTTGATGTGGACACCGAGGAACTCAACCTGCTACACTACAGCCCCGTCGATGAGAATGGGGGCGTGCTCGGTCCTCCTTTTCCTGTAGTTCACAATCATCTCTTAGTCTTGGTTACGTTGAGGGATAGGTTGTTATTCTGGCACCACACGGCCAGGTCTCTGACCTCCTCCCTATACGCTGTCTCATCGTTGTCTGTGATCAGGCCTACCACTGTTGTGTGATCTGCAAACTTAATGATGGTGTTGGAGTCGTGCCTGGCCATGCAGTCGTGGGTGAACAGGGAGTATAGGAGGGGACTGAGCACGCACCCCTGTGGTGCTCCAGTGTTGAGGATCAGCGTGGCAGATGTGTTGCTACCTACCCTCACCACCTGGTGGCGGCCCGTCAGGATGTCCAGGATCCAGATGCAGAGGGAGGTGTTTAGTCCCAGGATCCTTAGCTTAGTGATGAGCTTTGAGGGTACTATGGTGTTGAACGCTGAGCTGTAGTCAATGAATAGCATTCTCACATAAGTGTTCCTTTTGTCCAGGTGGGTAAGGGCAGTGTGGAGTGCAATAGAGATTGCATCATCTGTGGATCTGTTTGGGCGGTATGCAAATTGGAGTGGGTCTAGGGTTTCTGGGATAATGGTGTTGATGCGAGCCATTACCAACCTTTCAAAACACTTCATGGCTACGGACGTGAGTGCTACGGGTCTGTAGTCATTTAGGCAGGTTGCATTTGTGTTCTTGGGCACAGGGACTATGGTGGTCTGCTTGAAACATGTTGGTATTACAGACTTAATCAGGGACATGTTGAAAATGTCAGTGAAGACACCTTCCAGTTGGTCAGCACATGCCCGGAGAACACGTCCTGGTAATCCGTCTGGCACCGCAGCCTTGTGTATGTTGACCTGTTTAAAGGTCTTACTCACGTCGGCTACGGAGAGCGTGATCACACAGTCGTCAGCCACAGTACAGTATTTTTACACTTTTTTTTTGCTCTTTGTGACTCATTTGCTTGCATACAGTTTTACAATAAAGTGAATGACCACAATCAGAGATGTCAAGATGATAGATTCAAAGGCCAAGCCACTCAAAATCTAAAATTAAACTGTGCACAGTGCTACATGTTAAAAAGTGAGACCACATAGTTTGTTTGGATACATATATATATATACACAGTACGTATGCCGTTTTACAATAGTTGTGGTAAAAAGAGATGAGAATATGAGCTAACTCTCACAGTCTAAAAGTGAGCACTAGCTGCTACATTATGGAACCCCATTATAACTTTTTAGCTGTGGTGGCTGGTGGGGGGGGGGGGGTTGAAGGAAAGGCTTATTGAATAAATGGAAGGGTATCAAACACAATTTACGAAGAATGTATCAATACCCATGGTCCGGTGTTAACTGGTGGTCCACACAATAAACATACATCATAATCATTCCATTTTTATTTGCCTTTCCTTTCAGAAAGCTCAGAGAGACCTCTTCCCTTATTCAGCCAACCAGACATTAAAAACACCACCACACTGTTGCTAAGTGACGACGGCTCCACTCTGTTTGTAGGGGCACAAGATGCTGTGCTCTCATTGGATGTCAGCCAGCCTGATGTCATAACCATGAAGACTAAGGTAGGCACATTCGAGAGGAAGAGGGAGCTATCTTATTTCATCAGAGATAAGTTTATAAAAGGTTCCTACAGTCTTACAAATATTCTCTCTGTCTGTTTCTCCTATAGATGGAATGGAAGCCCCCTCCAGATATTCTTCACAAGTGTACCACCAAGGGCAAGAAAAAAACGGTATTCATTGAGTCATCATGCACTTAAATGCACACACTTGCCTTCACAAGAAACCATGAGAACCACTCTCACCTCTTTGATATATGCCTATGTACTTATTTTCCTCAGACGGACTGTCCCAACTTTGTGCGAGTGCTGCAACCCATCAATGCCACCCACTTGTATGCCTGTGGAACATTTGCATACAACCCTCATGATACCTATATGGTTAGACTCTCCTAAATCCTTTTGATCTTCTCCTTTACGTCATATTTGAATAGACAGAGTATTTATATGATAATGAAACCTATGACCCTTCTCTCTTTTTCCCACTTATGGTCCTATAATTCCTCCCCTCTCCCCCTTTCTCAATGTGTCTGTTCCTTTCTCTCTCATTCTCTCAGGACACAGACACTCTCACCATGGCCAAAGTCCCCAGGAAGTACAATAACGGAAAAGGTTGCTGCCCGTTCAACCCATATCAAAGAAACACAGCCATCTCTGTTGGTGAGATTGATAATGTGGAGAGCCAATTGTAGCTGAATTAGTGGACTGCCTTGGTGACGATGCCACATGATAATTGCCAAGAAGACACCAACACTTCCAAATAAATGCTCTACTTTGTATTTTGTTCTTGTCACACGGATTCCTCAATTTTGAACATGTTTCTCTATATATAGATGGTGAGCTTTTCACAGCCACTACAAATGACTTCCTGGGTAATACACCAATGGTCTCCCGCCATCTCAGTAAAGATGGTCGCCCAGATGTTAGCCAGGATACCTCAGTGATCTTGAATGGTGAGTGGTCTTCAACAAATACAGCGCAATAGTAATGACAGTTTTTTTGGCACTTACTCCGTCATTGCTTGTTGGCCAAGCCTATGGAAAATGAATGGGGGTTTTAGAGGGTTTTTGGATAAACGCTGAAGATAAGGTCTGTGATATCCCACATTAAAAAATTATATCGTATACTATGGTATATGTACACACTATAGTATTCACTGTAGTGTTTTTGCGGACTTAAATGTAGTATTCACTGTAGTATACTGTAGTAGTCAGCAAACACACTACAGTGAATTGTAGTATTTACTGTAGTATTTAAAGTTAACTATAGTATAATTCTGTAATAAAATAAAACTGTAGTATATACTATAGTGATTAATGTAGTGTTTTTGCAGATTGTAGTATACTGTTGAATTTACTATACTGTTTTGCAGAATGTAGTATACTATAGAATTTACTGTAGTGTTTTTGCAGACATTACTGTGTTTTAGTTTTATCTTTGACATAGAAGTGCGGGCTTTCTCCTTGAGGAAACCTACTGGAGAAATACTAAAAGAGCACATTTTCCATAACCTGTTGGTAGGTAGGACTGTGGTCTAAACAGATAGTTCAGAGCTTCTGCTCTTTTCTATAACCTGTAGGGAACACAATATAAACTCAGCAAAGAAAGAAACGTTCTCTCACTGTCAACTGTGTTTATTTTCAGCAAACTTAACATGTGTAAATATTTGTATGAACATAACAAGATTCAACAACTGAGACATAAACTGAACAAGTTCCACAGACATGTGACTAACAGAAATGGAATAATGTGTCCATGAAAGGGGGGATCAAAATCAAAAGTAACAGTCAGTATCTGGTGTGGCCACCAGCTGCATTAAGTACTGCAGTGCATCTCCTCCTCATGGACTGCACCAGATTTGCCAGTTCTTGCTGTGAGATGTTACCCCACTCTTCCACCAAGGCACCTGCAAGTTCCCGGACATTTCTGGGGGGGAATTGCCCAGCCCTAACCCTCCGATCCAACCGGTCCCAGACTTGCTCAATGGGATTGAGATCCGGGCTCTTCGCTGGCCATGGCAGAACACTGACATTCCTGTCTTGCAGGAAATATGGAACAGAATGAGCAGTATGGCTGGTGGCATTGTCATGCTGGAGAGTCATGTCAGGATGAGCCTGCAGGAAGGGTACCACATGAGGATGTCTTCCCTGTAACGCACAGCGTTGAGATTGCCTGCAATGACAACAAGCTCAGTCCAATGATGTTGTGACACACCACCCCAGACCATGATGGACCCTCCACCTCCAAATCGATCCCGCTTCTGAGTACAGGCCTCGGTGTAACGCTCATTCCTTCGACGATAAACGCGAATCCGACCATCACCCCTGGTGAGACAAAACCGCGACTCGTCAGTGAAGAGCACTTTTTGCTAGTCCTGTCTGGTCCAGCGACGGTGTGTTTGTGCCCATAGGCGATGTTGTTGCCGGTGATGTCTGGTGAGGACCTACCTTACAACAGGCCTACAAGCCCTCAGTCCAGCCTCTCTCAGCCTATTGCGGACAGTCTGAGCACTGATGGAGGGATTATGCGTTCCTGGTGTAACTCGGGCAGTTGTTGTTGCCATCCTGTACCTGTACCGCAGGTGTGATGTTCGGATGTACCGATCCTATGCAGGTGTTGTTACACGTGGCCTGCCACTGCGAGGACGATCAGCTGTCCGTCCTGTCTCCCTGTAGCGCTGTCTTAGGCGTCTCACAGTACAGACGTTGCAATTTATTGCCCTGGCCACATCTGCAGTCTTCATGCCTCCTTGCAGCATGCCTAAGGCACGTTCATGCAGATGAGCAGGGACCCTGGGCATCTTTCTTTTGGTCTTTTTCAGTCAGTAGAAAGGCCTCTTTAGTGTCCTACATTTTCATAACTGTGACCTTAATTGCCTAATGTCTGTAAGTTGTTAGTGTCTTAACGACCGTTCCATGTTCATTAATTGTTTATGGTTCATTGAACAAGCAGTGTTTAAACCCTTTTATAATGAAGATCTGTGAAGTTATTTGGATTTTTACGAATTACCTTTGAAAGACAGGGTCCTGAAAAGGGATGTTTCTTTTTTTGCTGAGTTTATAGTCTATACTTGGCATCTTTATTTTTTAAATTTCGATTTATATATATTTTTACCCACCCCATTTTCGTGGTATCCAATTGGTAGTTAGTCTTGTCTCATCGCGTACGGACTCGGGAGAGGCGAAGGTCGAGAGCCGCGCATCCTCCAAAACACAATGCCCACTTAACCCGGAAGCCAGCCGCACCAATGTGTCGGAGGAAACACAGTGCACCTGGCGACCGGCCCGCCACAGGATTAGCTAATCCGGATGACGCTGGGTCTCCTAGTCGCGGCCAGCTGCAACAGAGCCTGGACTCGAACCCAGAATCTCTAGTGGCACAGCTAGCACACTGCGCCACTCGGGAGGCCTGTTGGTTTCTTACTTATGGGTGGCACAAAACAGGATATGGGGGAAGGGAATGGAGATAGGCAAAATTAATACTGTAGTATTCACTATAGTTAAAGTGTAGTGTTTTTCCGGATACTACTGTAGTATTTACTATAGTATTCGACAGTATACTACAACATTCTATAGTAAACACTAGACGATCATGGGATACTACAGTGTGTACTATAGTATTCTACAGAATATTATAGTTTACTATAGATTTCTATAGTAAGTACTGTAGTATTTTTTTCATGGGGTTAAACACAGGTTTAGGAGATCTTACATGTTTTGTTTTATAAAATTAGCTGATGAAGATTATGTAAATTTTTTGTGAATTTTGAATCAGTTATGTATTCAAAACAAGCACATAGTCTTCATAATTCATGAAGGTCATGTTTACTGACTGATATTATCTCATAGAACAAAACTTATAAGATCTCCTAAGCGTGTGTTAACCTCAGACCTAATTTTTACGTTTATCCCAAAACCCCATTCTTTCCCCATTAATTTCCCCCATAGGAATGGCCAAAAATACCAGAGGTAACTTATTTCCAATTTTTAGGACTACAAGTTGGCGAGCTCCATACAAATTCAACATACACCTTTGTGTTCGCTTCAGCTCAAGTAACAGAACATAAGCAACTGGTGTCCCCCAGGGCTCTGTGCTGGATACCCTGTTGTTCTCCCTATTCTGCACACAACAAATCCGATTGTTCACATTTTATTGTGTATTAAAAATGACTAAATATATCAACATGTCAAACTTTGTTATTTGAACTCTTCTACATTCACTGATTTTGCAACTGTTGAATTGGCAAGAAAATAGTTACACTACATATCCAAAAGTAAGTGAAGACCTGCTCTTTGAACATCTCATTCCAAAATCATTGGCGTTAATCTGGAGGTGGTCCTCCCTTTGCTGCTAGAACAGCCTTCATGCTTCTGGGAAGGCTTTCCACTAGATGTTGGAACAGCGCTGCAGGAACTTGCTTCCATTCAGCCACGAGCATTAGTGAGGTCGGACACTGATATTGGGAGATTAGGCCTCGTTTGCAGTCAGCGTTCCAATTCATCCCAAAGGTGTTCGATAGGGTTGAGGTCAGGGCTCTGTGCAGGGCAGTCAAGTTCTTCCACACCGATCTAGAAAAAAACTTGTTTTGTGCACGTGGGCATTGTCATTCTGAAACAAAAAAAGGGCCTTCCCCCAACTGTTGCCACAAAGTTGGAAGCACAGAAAGGGGCCCAAGCCATGAAAAACAGCCCCAGTCCATTATTCCTCATCCATCAAACTTTACATTTGGCACTATTCATTTGTGCAGGCAACGTTTTCCTGGCATCCGCCAAACCCAGATCCGTCCTTTGGACTGCCAGATGGACTGCCAGATCGTTCTCTGGAGTGATCCATCACTCCACAGAACGCGTTTCCACTGCTCCAGTCCAATGGCGGCAAGATATACACCACTCCAGCCAATGCTTGGTATTGCGGCTTCTGGGCCATTGAAACCCATTTCATGAAGCTCCCAACGAACAGTTATTTTGCTGATGTTGCTTCCATAGGCAGTTTGGAACTCGGTGGTGAGTGTTGCAAACGAGGGCAGACGATTTGTACGCGCAACGCGCTTCAGCACTCCCTTTCTGTGAGCTTGTGTGGCCTACCACTTCGTGGCTGAGCCGTTGTTGCTCCTAAACGTGTCCACTTCACAATAACAGCACTGACCGGGGCAGGCTTAGCAGGGCAGAAATTAGACAAACTGACTTGTTGGCATCCTATGACAGTGCCACTTTGAAAGTCACTGAGCTCTTCAGTATGGGCCATTCTACTGCCAATGTTTTCTATGGAGATTGCATGGTTGTGTGCTCGATTTTACACACATGTCAGCAACCGGTGTGGCTGAAATAGCCAAATCCACTAATTCAAAGGGGTGTCCACATACCATGTTGTGTATTACCTGTCTGTGCTTGAATATATGTTTGTGTAATTTCCTTTATTTCAGAGCCCACTTTCGTCAGTTCCGCATCTGACACCAGCGAGGGGAAGGTGTACTTCTTCTTCAGTGAAGTTGGAAATGAGTACAGCTTCCTGGATGAGTTCAAAGTAGCGCGGGTAGCCCAGGTCTGCAAGGTAAGTAACAGGATGGGGCTTCGATTCCATTTAATATAGGAGAAATTAACATTAACCCAGTTAATGAAATGGGAAACAAATGCTCATTGAATATAACATGTTAACTTCTCCAATTAATTAATTGAAATTAAATTCCTTACTTGAATTGAGTAGGAATTGCCCCCTAAGCCTGGTAGAATGGTAGGCCAGTGTCCCTCCCCATTCTCCTATGCACAGATTTACTCAGAAGGATATGAGAACCCTCTTGAGATGCAACTTCTCTTTTTCACAAGGCAGAAATGTGACTGCTTCCTCTGTGATTACTGACAGGAGAGTATTTACAGTGCCTTCAGAAAGTATTCATACAACTTGACTTAGTCCACATTTTGTTGTGTTACAGCCTGAATTCAAAATGGATTGAAATTATATTTTTTTCTCACCAATCTACCCACAATACTCCATAATGACAAAGTGAAAACATGTTTTTAGACATTTTTGCAAATGTATTGAAAATAAAATACAGAAATATCTAATTTACGTAAGTATTCACACCCAAGTCAATACGTGTTAGAATCACCTTTGGCAGTGATTACAGCTGTGAATCTTTCTGGGTAAGTCTCTAAGAGCTTTGCATACCTGGATTTTTCAACATTTGCACATTATTCTTTTTTTTAATTCTTCAAACTCTGTCAAGTTGGTTGTTGATCATTGCTAGACAGTCATTTTAAGTCAAAACTGTACCTAGGCCACTCGGGAACATTCAATGTCGTCTTGGTAAGCAACTCCAGTGTATATTTGGGCTTCTGTTTTAGGTTATTGCCCTGCTGAAAGGTGAATTTGTCTCCCAGTGTTGGAAAGCAGACTGCACCAGGTTTTCCTCTAGGATGTTGCCTGTGCTTAGCTCTATTCCGTTTATTTTTGTCCAACAAAAAAATTGCCCAAATTCTTGCCAATGACAAGCATACCCATAACATGATGCAGCCACCACCATTCTTGAAAATATGAAGTGGTACTCAGTGATATGTTGTGTTGGATTTGCCCCAAACCGAACTCTTACTGTATTCAAGACATAAAGCTAATTTCTTTGCCACATTTTTTGCAGTTTTACATTAGTGCCTTAATCCAAACAGGATGCATGTTTTGGAATATTTGTATTCTGTACAGGCTTCCTTCTTTTCACTCTGTCATTTAGGTTAGTATTGGAGTAACTACAATGTTGTTGATCCATCCTCAGTTTTCTCCTATCACAAACATTAAACTCAGTCACCATTGGCCTTATGGTGAAATCTCTGAGCGGTTTCCTTCCTCTCCGACAACTGAGTTAGGAAGGATGCATGTGTCTTTGTAGTGACTGTGTGTATTGATACACCATCCGAAGTGTCATTAATAACTTCACCATGTTCAAAGGGATATTCAATGTCTGCTTTTATTTTTTTACCCATCTACAGTTGAAGTAGGAAGTTTACATACACTTAGGTTGGAGACATTAAAACTTGTTTTTCAACCACTCCACAAATTTCTTGTAAACAAACTATAGTTTTGGCAAATTGGTTAGGACATCTACTTTGTGCATGACACAAGTCATTTTTCCAACGATTGTTTACAGACAGATTATTTCACTTATAATTCACAGTATCACAATTCCAGTGGGTCAGAAGTTTACTGTGCCTTTAAACAGCTTGGAAAATTCCACCATGGCTTTAGAAGCTTCTGATAGGCTAATTGACTTCATTTGAGTCAATTGGAGGTGTACCTGTGGATGTATTTCAAGGCCTACCTTCAAACTCAGTGCCTCTGGTTGTTGACATAATCGGAAAATCAAAAGAAACAGCCAAGACCGCAGAAAATAAATTGTAGACCTCCACAAGTCTGGTTCATCCTAGGGAGAAATTTCCAAACGCCTGAAGGTACCACGTTCATCTGTACAAACAATAGTACACAAGTATAAACACCATGGGACCACGCAGCCGTCATACCGCTCAGGAAGGAGACGCGTTCTGTCTCCTAGAGATGAACGTACTTTGGTGCGAAAAGTGCAACTCAATCCCAGAACAACAGCAAAGGACATTGTGAAGATGCTGGAGGAAACAGGTACAAAAGTATCTATATCGATATAACCTGAAAGGCCGCTCAAAGGAAGAAGCCACTGCTCCAAAACCGCCATAAAAAAAGCCAGACTACGTGTAACAGTTTAACTTAATGGCGTCCCCTCGCCCCGACCCGGGCGCGAACCAGGGACCCTCTGCACACATCAACAACAGTCACCCACGAAGCATCGTTACCCATCGCTCCACAAAAGCCGCGGCCCTTGCAGAGCAAGGGGAACCACTACTTCAAGGTCTCAAAGCGAGTGACGTAACCGATTGAAACGCTATTAGCGCGCACCACCGCTAACTAGCTAGCCATTTCACATCCGTTACATACGGTTTGCAACTGTACATGGGGACAAAGATCGTACTTTTTGGAGAAAAAAATAGAACTGTTTGGCCATAATGACCATTGTTATGTTTGAAGGAAAAAGGGGGATGCTTGTAAGCCGAAGAACACCATCCCAACCGTGAAGCACGGGGGTGGCAACATCATGTTGTGTGGGTGCATGTAAACTTCCAACTTCAACTGTACCAATAGGTACCCTTCTTTGTGAGGCATTGGAAAACCTCCCTGGTCTTTGTGGTAGAATCTGTGTTTGAAAATCAGTGCTCGACTGAGGGACCTAACAGATAATTGTATGTGTGGGGTACAGAATCATGAATAATGGTGAGTGAGAGTTACAGATGCACAAATATCATACATGCCAAAAAATGCTAACCTCCCCTAATGCAACTAAAGGTGTTAACCCTCCACAGATATCAAGACAACTGGAGTACTGGGCCAGCCACTCTTAAATAGCACATGGGCCAGCTCAGTTGAAACACCTTCCGACTAACACGGAACCCAAACCGGCTGCGCGCGTGCGCCATCGTGCATAAATTTATCTTGCCCTCCACACCAAACGCGATCACGACATGCAGGTTAAAATATCAAAACAAACTCTGAACCAATTACATTAATTTGAGGACAGGTCGAAAAGCATTAAACATGTATGGCAATTTAGCTAGCTAGCTTGCACTTTCTAGCTAATGTTAATTTGTCCTATTTAGCTAGCTTGCTGTTGCTAGCTCATTTGTCCTGGGATATAACCATTGAGTTGTTATTTTACCTGAAATGCACAAGGACCTCTACTCCGACAATTAATCCACACATAAAACGGCCAACCGAATCGTTTCTAGTCATCTCTCCTTCTTCCAGGCTTTTTCATCTTCGAACTTATATGGTGATCGCATCTAAACTTTCATAGTATTACCACGACAACCGGCAACAAAGTTCGTCTTTCAATCACCCACGTGGGTATAACGAATGAGGAGATAGCACGTGGGTACCTGCTTCTATAAACCAATGAGGAGATGACTTTCAGCGCGATCTGCGTCAGAAATAGGAACGACTTCTATTTTAGCCCTTGGCATCGCATACGCTCGTTGGCGCAATAATTGAATAACATGGATTTCTAAATTTATTTTGCGACACTCGCGCACGCGATGTGTCCGGTCTGGTCAGCATGTAACAAAATGGACAAGCCAGCACAGGTGTAAAACATACTGACTAACGAGGTGACACCAATCAGTACGCCCTATGTGCTGACGAGCTAAAGTCCAACCTCAAAACATAAATGGAAAAAACCAAAGCCTGTGACATCTTCCCCCTTAAGACAACAAATAGAGAAGTTAGCATGTCTTGGGGTTATGATATTTGTGCATCTAACTTTCTCACTAATCATTATACACTATTCATTCAGGGCTATCTGTAATCATGGTAGCATCCACTTTAATGTAGAAGTGTTTAGAAACATTATATTCTTATGTACAATAAAAGTGACTCAAATGGCACAATACATTATTTACCATTTCCATTGGGCACAAAATAATCTTAAACATAACCAAAACAAACAGCAAATGCATCCAACAAGTTTGTAAAGTCACAAGCTTGATTGAAATCATTGTGTGCTATGAATTTTAGGACCAAATACTACATTTCTGACTACTTTAATACACAAGTGAATTTGTCCCAATACCTTTGGTCCCCTAAAACGGGAAGACTAGGTAATTACATGCTGTAATTTCTAAACAGTTGACGTGAAATTACCCTCAAATGAAATCTAACAGTCTGCACTTTAACCTCATAGTCATTGAATAATTTCAAATCCAAAGTGCTGGAGTACAGAGCCAAAACAACAAAAAATGTGTCAATGTCCCAATAATTTTGGAGCTCACTGTAATTCCACTTTGATATTATGGGGTATTGTGGCAGTAAATTGAGGCAGTAACACAACAAAATGTGGAAAACGTCCAGGTGTGTGGATATTTTCTGAAGGCACTGTAAAAGGCCAGAGGTGTATTCAGAACACTCAAAACAGAGTGCCCCAAAAAGTGAACCATGTCATGATTATTACTAAACAAATATGTTGTCCGTGGGTGTGTCAGGATGACATTGGGGGAGAGCGCATCCTGCAGAAACGCTGGACTTCCTTTGCTAAAGCCGAACTTCTCTGCCGGCCTCCCAAAGAGCTGCCTTTCAATATCATCCAGGATGTGTTCACCCTCGCTCCATCAGAGGGCTACTCCACACAAGATATTATTTTCTATGGTATCTTCACATCCCAATGGTGAGCGAGAGCATGCCAAAGTCTTTCTGCATATGTAAGATGATGTCTGGAGGTCTAATGACATGACCAAACAATTGTGCCAATATTTGGGTTAACTTTCTCACAAAATCGTTTTTTCTATATTGTTCTGCCCCCTCTTTCACATCCCTCTTTCCTGCTGGCCTCCTACCCTTTGTCTATATCTCCTCTCTCCCCTTCCACTCCCAGGTCAGTGGCTTCAGGGCAGTCTGCTGTGTGTGCCTTTCGGCTTGGGGACATCAAAGATGTGTTTGCTGGGAATTACAAGATATTCCAAAACCACCAATGGAGTCCTCGCGTGGACAAGAGTAGCAACCTGGGCAAGGTGTGGATGGGCCAATCCTATACTGTAGAAGTATACACTGAGTTTACCAAACATTAAGAACACCTTCCTAATATTGAGTTGCACCCCCCAACTTTTGCCCTCAGAACAGCCTCAATTCATTGCGGCAAGGACTCTACAAGGTTTCGAAAAGCGTCTTTGCTCCAGTGCTTTCCAAAGTTGGTTCAAGTTGGCTGGATGTCCTTTGAGTGGTGAAACATTCTTGATACACATGGGAAACTGTTGAGCGTGAAAAACCCAGCAGCGTTGCAGTTCTTGACACAAACTGGTGCGCCTGGCACCTACTACCATGCCCCGTTCAAAGGCCTTTAAATCCTTTGTCTTGCCCATTCACCCTCTGAATGGCACACATACACCATCCATATCACAATTGTCTCAAGGCTTTAAAATCGTTCTTTAACCTTTCTCCTCCCCTTCATCTACACTGATTGAAGTGGATTTAACAAGTTACATCAATAAGGGATAGCTTTCACCTGGTCAGTCTATGTCATGGAAAGAGCAGGTGTTCTTAATGTTTGTATACTCAGGGTAGATTAGGGTATATGGGCAGGGTTGAGAACAATATCCTTTATAAGGATCCATTCTCATGGTTTACCTATTTTTTTGCAGTGGCTATAATAGATTTATATAGTTGTTCATTTATGGACTTGTGCAATTAGCCTAATGACCAAATCCTCTTTACCCCGTTTCCCCCTCGTGGCAATTGTAATGACTGAGTTTATGGCCTTTTTGTTGACAGTGTGGGTTGGACAATGCCTCAGACACCACTCTAATGGCAGTCAAAGAAAGTTTCCTAGCCAGTGGAAGTGTGCATCCGATAGGCAGTGCACCAGTTCTCAACTCCCCTGACCAGCGCTACAGTCGGATTGCTGCACTACGGACAAAAGCGGCCAATGGACAGGACTACACCATACTCTTCCTGCTTAGTGGTGTGTCATAGTTATTTTCAATCTGGACATTGCTCTTCAATCTTGGTCTGTACACTTCTGTCCGATTGCTCATGTGGTGATACAACTCCCATCCCAAATTTGATGGCAGTTAATTTTGTCACAGCACATTTTCTTTTGTTTGTAACTTTTGTCTTTCACTCTTCTCTTGGTCAGAGTCTGGGTTTCTCCACAAAGCTGTGCTGTTGAACAAGGATACCCACATCATAGAGGAGATCCAAGTGTTCAGACAACCACAGCTGGTGAAAAACATACTTCTCACCACCTCCAAGGTACACATTTGTTCAATCTTAACTTTTGTCAATGTATGTTTTCAATGGGCATCTCTCTGTATACTGTCTGTGGCCTTTCATCCACTGAAGCCCTTTTATCGTTCCTCCTATCGCAGGGTGTGCTTTATGTGGGGACCTCTGAAGGGGTGACCCAGGTGCCTGTATCCCAGTGCTCGTCCTATAAGAGCTGTGCCCAGTGTGTTTTGGCACGAGACCCCCTCTGTGGCTGGGACCCTGCCAGTGGACACTGTGCCAGTGTGTCTGCCATTCCAGCCAATGCGTGAGTCCAACTTTAGATCTTTAGATTAATCACTGGCCTCCACATACTGATGGTTCCCTGTGGCATTTCCATTCATAATTATTTTTTTAATAAAAAATTGTAAAATCGATGACATCTCAGCCTAGCACACATGCATGCGCTTGTGCAATGAAGAGAACACAGTCAGGGCACCAATGTTAATGGACATCCCTCTCTCTCACCTACCTTTCCATCTCTCACTCTATCTTTGCATTTGTATGCGTTGTTGCTGTCAGACGGCAGGATGTGGAGCATGGCAACGTGATGAAGGAGTGTCAAGGTTCCCTCACAGCTAAACCTCTGCCAGGTGATCACTACAATTAGACACAAGTGTATTGGGATTATAAAGTAATAAAACCAGTAATAAACCATTATATTTAAGCATTGAGTGCTCTATAGTATGTATAACTCACTAATTTGTCTGTGCTCACATTGTATCCGCAGTGGAGGTGTACGCACAGCTAAATGAAGTAGTGAGGTTGAAGTGTTCCACATCCTCCAATCTGGCAACCCTGAGTTGGAAGTCCGCCAAAGCCAGCGCTCTGCCCCACCACCTCTTCTTTCACTCTAGAGATAAGAATCTGGTCTTCATGGCCACACCTGACACCTTCGGAATCTACCACTGCATCTCTGTGGAGAGGGGTTATGAGGAGACAGCAGCTATCTACACTGTGAGACAGAGTGTCTCTCCTCGGGCCATTGATTCTCCAGCCGTTCAAATTCGGATCACCACCACAGAGACTAAAGACCAGATGACCACCATGACGGAGATTCCAAGCGACACTGAGAAGCTTAACCTCATCAACTTTGGGGAGGATCCAGTCATCACCACAGACGTAACCACAACCAACAAGACTCCAGACACACAGTCCAGTACTGAGAAACCAGAGGATATGACCCCAGACCCCCAGTCCAGCAGTGAGAAACCAGAAGACATTGTCAACCACAATGAACCCTTAACAGCCAAGAATTACCATAGTGAATTGGTGGCAGTATCATTTCTCCTGGCTGTGTGTGTTTGTGTGCTAGTGCTAGGAGGGCTCTATGGGTGGCACCTGCAGGGCAGATATAAATTGGGCCCCTCGGACACTGCAGACGGGGGATACAAGGAAGAGAATGACCCCCTGGAAGTCTCACCTCCCTCTATAGAGAAGGCAGAATGAATGGACTCAGAAGATATCTATCTTCATCTAGAGTCAATTTTTTTCAACAGGCATTTGATGACATCACATCAGGTGGATTTGATATTGTTGAAGATTTATAAATAAGTAAATTAAAAATGTGTTTGGGGGGGTGAAGGGTATGTTTATTTACATGTGGAGCCTATTGGTCTTCAACTTAAACAGACAGATAATGCAAATGTTTATTAATTTCAAATTAATACAATTTTTGTAATCCTACATTTCCTCAGCTGACATCTTTTTCTATAGGCTACAGAACAAGTGTCTTTATTTCTGTAGGAATGTTCATTCTCTTTTACTAAGCCTATTATAATAAAAAGGAGAAATTACATTTCTGAATCTTTGATATCCCTTGGCTGTCACCAAATAATAGTAGACATGCATAAAGATGGCTGCCCCCAAGTACTTACCAAAAATGCCTCATTTGCTAAGATCACCACCGTATTATGCAGTGCTCTCCATTACTGCTTTTTTTTTTTAAATATCTGCATTAGCACAGTTAAAGATTCCAATTCTAGCTCATAGGCGGTCATTTGAAAAAGTACAGTTGAAGTCGAAAGTTTACATACACTTAGGTTGAAGTCATTAAAACACATTTTTTAACCACTCCACAAATTTCTTGTTAAACTATAGTTTTGGCAAGTCGGTTAGGACATCTACTTTGTGCATGACACAAGTCATTTTTCCAACAAATGTTTACAGACAGATTTCACTTATAATTCACTGTATCACAATTCCAGTGGGTCAGAAGTTTACATACACTAAGTTGACTGTGCCTTTAAACAGCTTGGAAAATTCCATTATGGCTTTAGAAGCTTCTGATAGGCTAATTGACATCATTTGAGTCAATTGGAGGTGTACCTGTGGATGTATTTCAAGGCCTACCTTCAAACTCAGTCCCTCTTTGCTTGACATCATGGGAAAATCAAAAGAAATCAGCCAAGACCTCAGAAAAAAGATTGTAGACCTCCAAGTCTGGTTCATGCTTGGGAGCAATTTCCAAACGCCTGAAGGTACCACGTTCATCTGTACAAACAATAGTACACAAGTATAAACACCATGGGACCACGCAGCCGTCATACCGCTCAGGAAGGAGACGCGTTCTGTCTCCTAGAGATGAATGTACTTTGGTGCGAGAAGTGCAAATCAATCCCAGAACAACAGCAAAGGACCTTGTGAAGATGCTGGAGGAAACGGGTACAAAAGTATCTATATCCACAGTAAAACGAGTCCTATATTAACATAACCTGAAAG
Source organism: Salvelinus namaycush (assembly GCF_016432855.1). Classification (NCBI taxonomy): domain Eukaryota; kingdom Metazoa; phylum Chordata; class Actinopteri; order Salmoniformes; family Salmonidae; genus Salvelinus; species Salvelinus namaycush. Next base: position 53,092,350 of record NC_052311.1, read on the forward strand.
GCCGCTCAGCAAGGAAAAAGCCACTGCTCCAAAACTGCCATAAAAAAGACAGACTATGGTTTGCAACTGCACATGGGGAAAAAGATAATACTTTTTGGAGAAATGTCCTCAAACAAAAATAGAACTGTTTGACCATAATGACGATTGTTATGTTTGGAGGAAAAAGGGGGACGCTTGCAAGCCGAAGAACACCATCCCAACCGTGAAGCACGGGGTGGCAGTAACATGTTGTGGGGGTGCTTTGCTGCAGGAGGGACAGGTGCACTTCACAAAATAGATGGCATCATGAGGGAGGAAAATTATGTGGATATATTGAAGCAACATCTCAAGACATTAGTCAGGAAGTTAAAGCTTGGTCACAAATGGGTCTTCTAAATGGACAATGACCCCAAGCATACCTCCGAAGTTGTGGCAAAATGGCTTAAGGACAACAAAGTCAAGGTAGTGGAGTGGCCATCACAAAGCCCTGACCTCAATCCTATAGAAAATGTGTGGGCAGACCTGAAAAAGTGTGTGTGAGCAAGGAGGCCTACAAACCTGACTCAGCTACACCAGCTCTGTCAGAAGGAATGGGCCAAAATTCCCCCAAATGATTGTGGGAAGCTTGTGGAAGGCTACCCGAAACTATTTCAAGGCAATGCTACCAAATACTAATTGAGTGTATGTAAACTTCTGACCCACTGGGAATGTGATGAAATAAATCTCTACTATACATTTCACATTCTTAAAATAAAGTGGTGATCCTAACTGACCTAAGACAGGGAGTTTTTAGTAGGATTAAAAGTCAGGAATTGTGAAAAACTGAGTTTAAATGTATTTGGCTAAGGTGTATGTAAACTTCCAACTTCAACTGTAGATTGAATGATGTCTTGTGCTGTAGTTAACAACTCTGTGGCTGTGTTCGAGAGCATCAAAAATGACTACAGGTGACTGACTACCTGACTGACTGATCTACAAATCACATTGCATCATAAATAACAACTCATTATTTGTAGATCAGTCCGACACAATTTACCAATGATGCTTTGCAGTTTTGATTTTCTCGAACACGGCCAATGGGTAGTGCCAGAGATACTGTAAATAATGATGAGATCGTCTTGTCTCTGCCCTAACAAGTCGTTCCAAAGGCGGAAAGGCAAGCGGTTTGTGGTTATCGCTGTATTCCCACGTGGACAGATGTTGAATGGAGTGGACCCTCTCGCTTCACCTCTTCTTCTCTGGTAGTGCTAAAACAATGTCATATCTGAATTCCTCCATCTTTATGCACCTTTGACAGGTTAATAATTGGTTACTTTTATCCGGGATCCTTGGGACGTCCCTACCCTAAACCATACTCTTAACTAACCCTTATCTTAACCGTTGGGGCTCCCGAGTGGCGCAGCAGTCTAAGGCACTGCATCTCAGTGCTAGAGGCGTCACTACAGACACCCTGGTTTGATTCCAGGCTGTATCACAACCGGCTGTGATTGGGAGTCCAATAGGGCGGCGCACAATTGGCCCAACGTCGTCCGGGGTTGGCCGGTGTAGCCTGTCATTGTAAATAAGAATTTGTTCTTAACTGACTTGCCTAGTTAAATCAACAACAAAAAAATGGTAACAGAGTTGGGATGTCCCAAGGATACGATTTAAACTTACACAATTAACAGAACTTTGAGGAGGTAGGTGGGTTTTCTAGTAAATTACCTGGGGAATGGCAGGTAGCCTAGTGGTTATAGCGTTGGGCCAGTAACTGAAAGGTTGCTGGATCGAATCCCGGAGCTGACAAGGTAAAAATAGCTTGTTCTGCCCCTGAACAAGGCAGTTAACCCACCGTTCCCCGGTAGGCTGTCATTGTAAATAAGAATTTGTTCTTAACTGACTGAGTTAAATAAATGGTGACAGAGTTGGGATGTCCCAAAGATACGATTTAGACAATTAGGTTAAATCTTATTTTTTTTTTAAATTCAATGGGGACAAAGCCAGTACATGAAGATAGGCAGAAACTGCGAAATCACGCTTGTAGGCGATGACATGGCGATGTATTTTCCTGGTTACTCAGAAAAATACGATGTAAAATCATGATGTCAGTGATTTTATGGTCGGAAAGTCGCAGCTCCTGAAAGAGGCCTGAGTTTCCGAGTTGGATGACCATTCAAAACGATTTTTCCCAGTCGGAGCTGTTTTTGTTTTGTTTTTCAAGTTCCTAGTTATTTTGAACGCACTGAAGTCGGAAATTTCCGAGTTCCCAGTTGTTTTGAATGCGGTTGGAGTAATAACATGTTCAATTACTTAAGACATGGGGTCGAATATAGGTTGTGCCTTTAGATTTCGAGAAAATGAACAACTAAGAAATACTTTTTCACTTCTCTCTTTGACTTCTCAAACCCTGGCCTGGGCTGCGTTTCAAACTCATAAAACACACCCTCATCCACTTACCTCGCCTTATGCGCCCTTGCCCGAATGTCCATTTAAAATTAATTATGTCCTCCCTCACCCCTTGCCCTGCAAGTGTAAACTCGTCAGACGTTATCAGAAGTGTCGACTTAATTTGGGGGCTGAGGGGAGAGGGTGTGTCTGTTAAGTGTTTGGAATGCAGCCTGGTCTGTTTGCAAGCGTTCCCAGAAGTCTCGCGATGTTGCGTCTCTGAGTTGATAAACTGTGATATTGGTGCTTTCAAGACAACTGGGAACTCGGAAAAAACTAAGTCAAATCATGTCAGTGATCTTCAGGTCGGAAAGTTGCAGCTCTTGAAAGATGCTCCAGCTTCCAACTTTGAATTCCGATGACAGTTCAAAAGTGTTATCCCTCGAAGTCCCAGTTGTCATGAACGGACTGAAGTCTGATATTTCCGAGTTTCCAATTGTTGAACGCGTTATAAATGAAAATAGCAGACGCAACAGGGATCTGTAAACGTTGAAGAAGTATCCTAGATTATATCCTTGTATTTCCGTGTTTGTACATTAGCTGTTCCCGACCTGGAAAAAGTGGACAAGTGGTAAATTGTCCGATTTGAATTGTTACAAATGTTGTCTAAATTAATGTTGAATAGGCGATTTGTGTTAACAGCAGTAGGCCTAATAAATGTAATCATTTGCAAGCTTCCATAGTTTTACTTTCAATTTCCATTGAAATACAAAACACAGATTTACAAGTGCAACTCAAATGTGGCTTGAAAAAAGGCTATCATATATATTGTAATCATTGAATGTTGTCAATATTGTATTGATTTGTTTAAACTTTCAATGATGTTAGTCTAACTGAGATCAAATCTACTTTGCGGGACATAAGAAAGGCCCATTCTGTGCTAGTTACCACTGTTTTTGTTCATTTGAAATTGTATTTCTAAACCAAGGACAACCTAAAGAAGACTTAGGCTATCTGTAATGCCATAATAAACACTAACACAATGTCTGCAGCTGTATTAAAGTATCAAGCTTTCAGTGTGTAGTTTGTTTTCTTCTCAGGTGTTTGTTGTCGTCAACCACCCAAATCAGGATCATCAACCATGTCCACCTCTATCACAACTGCAAATGGAGTTGTGGTAGTGACACAAGTGTTCCCCTTGGCGGAGAGTGGCAAGGCTTCAGTGCCACTTCTGAATGTCACTCCCCAAATCCAGAGTGCGCCCCCCGCTGTGCCACTGCCTACCACTAAAGTGTCAGAGATGACAAGGGTGTTCCTGCAGGTTCAGACACAATCTCTTGGGGTGAGAACATAATATTACTGTCCTTTGTTTTTAGTGCTCATTCCATCCATTTGCCATTGGATTCAATCATCGACTGTGATATTGTAGAGATCTATATTTAACATCCTTTGAGGGCAATTTGATTTAGAAGAAAACATCTAGGCTAAACTGTTAACCACTATTAGTTACCATTTCCACTATCGTTACTTAATGTTCCCCCGAATTACTGTTGTCTCAGATTGTGCAGATCGTCCTTGGATTGGTGTGCATGGTGGTGAGCCTGTTTGCTCTTCTCTCCCCTATCCTGTATGACCAGTTCCCACTCTTCATGGGAGTTGCTGTAAGTTCTGGGTCCCAAGGGGGCAAGTAATATCCAACACACTTATTGTTACACGGACACATGCAATTTTAGAGATGTTTCCTCAGAGTGAATCTGGCATCATCTATCTTACAGTAGTCCTATTGTAACCTAGAAAAGTAGGTGAACAAGCAGGATAACTGACTTCAGATCAGCATTCATGGCCAAAGGGCATCCCACACCCACAGGAGACAGCAGAACTTGTGTTTATCTATAAAGTGTAGGCCTCTACAGTGGGTGACATTGGATGTGGCAGTTGATTGGACAGCATCACCTTAGCGTCATATGTCAATGGTCTAAAGTGTCTTTCTCTCCTGTGTTGCTCACTCTCTCCAGTTTGTCCTCTCTGGATCTCTCACTGTGGCTGCCCGGAAAGGAACACGTTTGAGTCTGGTAAGTCATTCACTGTGATTGGGGTTAATAGCAGTGTGCACTTCAAGTTTACTTTATTAGATGTATAAGTTGAGATGTATATCAGAAATTAAATCTTTGCTATTAGGAAGTAAAACAGGAGATATTTTTCTAGACCAAAACACACAAACCAAAAATGTAACCAATTGGAACAGTTAATGGATTTCCTATGTCCATATATTTTAAACAAAACAAACTAACATTGTCACGCAATAGTTGTTCAGTTTCCCCTCCTCTCCATTTCCCACCCTGTCAGATTAAAGGGACTCTGGCTGTGAATGTTGTCAGTGTTCTTGTGGCTCTGGCTGGGGTTGCCTATATTTGCATGCTGCTGACTGTAAAACATGAAGATGGTTTCTGCACCGAAACTGACGACAACTATACTTCCGATTCCAACCAGAACAGGATGAAGGAATGACAGGATAAAGGAATGCACAAGCATGGTTAGGACAATATATGTAAGTATTTATGGAAGTGACCTGGTTCATGTAATTTTGCTGTATTTATTTCTTATGCTAACTTCAGAGAACTCAGTAACCTTCCAAACACATGAGGTTGGTGGCACCTTAAGTAGGGAGGACGGCTCGTAGTAATGGCTGGAGCAGAATAAGTGGAATGGTATCAAATACACTGCTCAAAAAAATAAAGGGAACACTTAAACAACACAATGTAACTCCAAGTCAATCACACTTCTGTGAAATCAAACTGTCCACTTAGGAAGCAACACTGATTGACAATAAATTTCACATGCTGTTGTGCAAATGGAATAGACAAAAGGTGGAAATTATAGGCAATTAGCAAGACACCCCCAATAAAGGAGTGGTTCAGCAGGTGGTGACCACAGACCACTTCTCAGTTCCTATGCTTCCTGGCTGATGTTTTGGTCACTTTTGAATGCTGGCGGTGCTTTCACTCTAGTGGTAGCATGAGACGGAGTCTACAACCCACACAAGTGGCTCAGGTAGTGCAGCTCATCCAGGATGGCACATCAATGCGAGCTGTGGCAAGAAGGTTTGCTGTGTCTGTCAACGTAGTGTCCAGAGCATGGAGGCGCTACCAGGAGACAGGCCAGTACATCAGGAGACGTGGAGGAGGCCGTAGGAGGGCAACAACCCAGCAGCAGGACCGCTACCTCCGCCTTTGTGCAAGGAGGAGCACTGCCAGAGCCCTGCAAAATGACCTCCAACAGGCCACAAATGTGCATGTGTCTGCTCAAACGGTCAGAAACAGACTCCATGAGGGTGGTATGAGGGCCCGACGTCCACAGGTGGGGGTTGTGCTTACAGCCCAACACCGCGCAGGACGTTTGGCATTTGCCAGAGAACACCAAGATTGGCAAATTCGCCACTGGCGCCCTGTGCTCTTCACAGATGAAAGCAGGTTCACACTGAGCACATGTGACAGACGTGACAGAGTCTGGAGACGCCGTGGAGAACGATCTGCTGCCTGCAACATCCTCCAGCATGACCGGTTTGGCGGTGGGTCAGTCATGGTGTGGGGTGGCATTTCTTTGTGGGGCCGCACAGCCCTCCATGTGCTCGCCAGAGGTAGCCTGACTGCCATTAGGTACCGAGATGAGATCCTCAGACCCCTTGTGAGACCATATGCTGACACATGCACATTTGTGGCCTGCTGGAGGTCATTTTGCAGGGCTCTGGCAGTGCTCCTTCTTGCACAAAGGCGGAGGTAGCGGTCCTGTTGCTGGGTTGTTGCCCTCCTAGGGCCTCCTCCACGTCTCCTGATGTACTGGCCTGTCTCCTGGTAGCGCCTCCATGCTCTGGACACTACGTTGACAGACACAGCAAACCTTCTTGCCACAGCTCGCATTGATGTGCCATCCTGGATGAGCTGCACTACCTGAGCCACTTGTGTGGGTTGTAGACTCCGTCTCATGCTACCACTAGAGTGAAAGCACCGCCAGCATTCAAAAGTGACCAAAACATCAGCCAGGAAGCATAGGAACTGAGAAGTGGTCTGTGGTCACCACCTGCTGAACCACTCCTTTATTGGGGGTGTCTTGCTAATTGCCTATAATTTCCACCTTTTGTCTATTCCATTTGCACAACAGCATGTGAAATTTATTGTCAATCAGTGTTGCTTCCTAAGTGGACAGTTTGATTTCACAGAAGTGTGATTGACTTTGAGTTACATTGTGTTGTTTAAGTGTTCCCTTTATTTTTTTGAGCAGTGTACATCACACACATTGTTTCTATGCGTTTTATGCCATTCCATTTGCACTGTTCTGGAAATGATTATGATTCGTTTTCCCCTCAGCAGTCTCCTGTGCTTCCAAACAGTCTGTTTATTAAAGGTTGCAAGGAGCTAGAGAAATACATCTTTGCAGGCTTATTAAATGTTTTATATATTTACGAGATACAGTTGATATTGTTTAACCAGGATGAGAAACCTGAACAAAACTTGTAAATCCTTCTAAAGTTACAATGCAAATCATTAGCCCAACCATTGACACCTCTTCCTCTTGTTTTACCTCTGTGTGCATCAGAAAGTCTTGAATGGGGTAAAGGGCCTACTGCTGGTCCTAACGGTGATGGAGCTCTGTGTGGCCCTCACTGTCTGTGTCTTCTCTGGGAAAGCCATTCACCTCCGTGGGTACTACAGCCTGAGCCGTGGCCGGGGGATGGTAAGCTTGAGAACGCTGCAGTCATCGCTTACATCAACAGGTTAACAGTCTGTTGAACAGGCAGAGTGCAGCAGCTGTACATTAAAAAAAAGTACAGTCTTACAGTAGCTCAAACATGTAATGCTGTGGGGCATGAACCATTTTGCCTCTTTAACAGAACATTGCTACAATCCCTAACTTTCCCATAACATTTGTTGCTTCTTGACTCCCCCTTCTTGTAAACTCCTAGGTACCAGCAATAACTGAATAGCTCCACATAGTCCTCTTGTAGGCTAGGTGGAATTTACACCATATTGCTTAGACGCACCAATCCAGTCCTTTCAAATCCCCAGAATTGTGAAGGGTATATGGGTTATGTTGAATGGCCAGTTTGAGATGATGCCAGTCTGTGCTAGTTCCTCACTTCATCTTCCTTGCTTCTCCTGCACCTTGTGATTGGGTCTAGGTTGAGACTGGTACTTACCCCACCGGAGCCGGCCAGGCCTCCCTGAGCGACAGTGACGTGGCCTTACTGGGCAGTGTTGAAGACTCTGACACCCCGGCTCCACCATACTCTCCATGAGGCAGAACCATGCCATACACCTCACCCTACTTCTTACAACACATATTGCATTGTAGTACACCCTATGTACTCATGTGTTTCTCTTGTTTGAATTCGTTATTTCACAATTGCTTACCTAAACTGTGCATGAAGATTATCATTAGGAAGTGTGACACATTGCGAACGTGTCTGATTGTTTTGGTCATCAATGTGAACAGTCGTGTCCTGGTGATGGTTCTGTCCTGATGAATGTATTGCTCTTTAGTGCTTCCTAATATATCAAGTAGGACTGTTATTCTGTTTGCTATTTCATATTACTGTAGAGTTAATATCTTGATTTCTGACAGTGTATCATTCTGTCATTCAATAAATGGAATATTTCCTCTTCAAGTGTTATAGTGTCTACATTGGTAGAAGTTTACACAGATCACTGTAACCTTATTTCCATCTGGTTCCAACTGTTTAGTGCTTTTCTGGAGGTGAAATGCCAACCTGACATCACATGCACTCAAATCACCCATTCATCTTTTGCGTTATTGACTTGAAGTGCAACTGAGAATGGATGTTGAGTGACGCTCTACTAATAGCCGGGGCTCTGTAGGCTAAATATAATTCATGACATGAGGGCAATTTCATCCATCCCTGATTTAATAGCCTCACCCCCAACAGATCAGTAGGAGGAGTCGATTAGTGATCTTGCATTGGGCGAGTTTGTTTTTGCATGGCCCGGTGCCCTGGTGGATGGAGATTTGTCTTTAGGACCAATGGAATGGTTGAAAATGAGCAAAACCTGCTCACTTGGGGAACCGGGCCACACAAAACAAATTTGCCCATTGTTTCTCCAGTGATGTGCAGTCAGGATAGGCAGTGCATTCTACAAACCACTACCCTTCGCTGGGTGTGTTACTGGAAGAAGAAAAACTGCTTATCCCATTCATTTTAACAGAAGGCAAAGGTAAGTGATCTGAAATTGTATCATTATTATAAAATATGGCTTGAGAGTAAATCAATATAGCAGCACATTACTCAATTAGAGATGATTTTTGTTTTCCTTATGAGTAGCTAACTAATACAAAGACAAATCAAATGACTGCTTGCTGAATCAGTAACATTCACAATCACACCCTTTGAAGTATCCTGTAAAGACTATGAAGGAGTAACATGCCAACGACAACCAAAATGTTGTCATGCATGGACTGTTAATTTAAATCTAAGTAACCTATATACTTAGCTAAGTAGTCACCTATTAACTATGGTAAGATTTTCTGTTTCACCCCTCCCAACACTGAGTGAGCAAGCCTTGGTTCAATTTGCTACAACTTGAAGGAATGCCATGCCCTCCCTCCAATATCCTCTCAGAGGAACAGCTGTCTAGTTATTCCAGTGGAAACCCATAGACTGGGGTGAGCACTCGGTTCCTTCATAGATGTTTATAGAACAGTTAGGATACTAGGGATGGAAGGTATGAATGAATGTGGTTTTGTACTATATATGCCTATATTAGTAGCTGTTCTGTCACGTTCATGATGCACTGCCTGTAGCTTATAAATGTGTAATCGGTTCATACATTTCTTTTATGTCTCTTTCTCACTCGACACACATCTAAGGTGTTTGAGATGATCATTGGGCTGCTAATGTTCTCCATGGCTGGGAATCTTTTTCAGCTGAACAGGTTCTTTACAAGAGATGTCTTTGTCATGTTGATTGTTGGAGGATGGGTCAGCTATATATTGATCAGTTGTCTTTTAGGTTAAACTAAAAAGAAATTGGAACTGTGCTATTTGTATTCATGCCACTTGCATTGTTCAACGATACTTCCACACATTGTGTATGTGATCTGTCTCTAAAGTTCAGGATGTTATGTATCCTGTAGGTCCTCCTTAGTGGAATTACTCTTGTATATGCTGGCATTAACCTCACATACAGTACTTCTGAGAAAGCTGTTTAGATGGCGTTCAGAGGCTGGCACCTAGGGTGGTGTCTAGTTCAACAACTGTTAACTCAACCAACCGCTGTCAACCCCTTATACCTTGTGTAATCAAGTAGTCGATTTGATTCTGGGTTCAAGATCACTCAACCCCTTAGTCAATTAGTCAACCAAGGGAAATATATTTGTGTTTTCTTTAAGAGTATGTCACCTCTGTTTCCACAGGTGAAGTAAAATGTCTCACTGAATGTAATGACTGCGATATTCACCATGGCGGGTTTTGGGCTTGCAGTATATAGGACTCTTTTGTCCATGGAACTATTCTCTGTTGCTTTTAAAAAGTTCCAGTTCAGCTGACCAGTCAGTCCAGAACTCTGGGGTTCGGATCTCGAGGTTCTACAGTACTTGGTCAAAGTACTGAAACAAGTCCAAATAACTAGCCACTAGCTCCCCACAGTGGTATCAATCATAATGGTTATCGGGTCCAGAACATTTGACCAATAGTGTAACTCACTAGGTCCCCACAACATCTGGCACTGTGTGTTGAAGCTGGCGCAGACACCGCTGTAGCAGTAGGAGGAGCCTTCCTCGCAGGGCTCGCCGTTCTGCAGGAACACGTTGGGGGGGCAGTAGGGAGAGGTACCGGTGCAGTGCTCTGGGAGGTCACACTCCCCCAGGGGCTGCCGACACATCCATCCACCTGAACGCAGCTGGTCAGACAGAGAAAATAGACAGTAGATCAGTAAAGGGGTTTATGATTTAGACCTTTGTTCAGCTTCTTGTGATAGATCATGTAACAGTTTAGTTTATTAGGATCACTATTAGCTATTCCACATGCAGCAGCTACTCTTCCTGGTGTCCACATAAAACATACAAATACATGACAAAATACAGAACAGTACTAGACAAGAACAACATAAAATATTTCATTACATTTAAATTATAATCAGAGTTATAACATATATGATTATAATAAATATGATATTAATGACCTGAGCTGATTTAAATGTAGGTGTTCAGTAGTGTGTTCAGTGATGGGGTTGAATGAGTGTGTGAGTGAGTGTGTCAGTAAGGTTCCAGTGAAGGAGACAGAGGGAGAGAGGCTTGCCCACCTTGCAGTTGTCACAACAGATGCCTTTGGAGGAACACTGGGCCCCAGGAACTTTCCGAATGCACTGTATGTCCAAGCATACACCATACAAACTGGTCAAATACCCCTGCAAAGAGGATCACCCCTACTCCAATTTCTACTGAGACACGGTGGTAGGTATTTTCTTTAATACCACTGAATTCAAGCAAAGGCCAGATGTAGATTGGCTCTGTGTTGCTGCATCTGATAACATGACCATGACGCTGGTGTGGTGTGTAAATGTCTCCTCTGTTGTGTCTCTGCATGGCTTCCTTCCTGTGAAGCTCCTGATCAATGGCATGCTGAGCATTCTGATTGGTTTCTTGGTGCTGGAGATGCTGATCAGTGTGATGGTTATTACGTATGGGCTGTGCAACACGGGTACCGACGGCCCAGAGGTAAGAACCATCTCACAACCAACCCAATTTTGATTTTTTTCACTAATTGGTCTTTTGACCAATCAGATCAGCTCTGAAAAAGATCTGATGTGATTGGTCAAAAGAACAATTAGTGTAAAAAATATCAGAATTGGGCTGCCTGTCTAAACGCAGCCTTTTTGTCACTTTCTGATTAGGTGACTAGATTCACTAAGATTATATATGTCCCTCTCCTCCCTGCTCAGGTCCCTCAGGAAGAGACTGACACCCCTCTGTGTGTTCCCAGCAGCACTGCAGACCCCCCTGTGCTCCCCTGGCACTCAGAGTGAAGTCACTACAGTGGTGACACTGCCATGAAACAGTCCGACATGATGATAAAGGGCAACTCTTTGGCCTAGTGGCAAGAAAAAAAAGGGAAAAAACAAATACCTTACTGTTATGCTTGCCTTTCTTGCACTAAAACACTTGTACTTGTGTTTTCTTACTAGTACTGATTCTGATGAAAGCTGCTTCGTTGAGGAAAGTTTAACTTACAATGATTGTGATATGCGGTTGTCTTACCTAGTACATTAAGTTAAATAGCTCTGGATTTCTACTAAGCTATGTAAAATTATTTTAAGAAGGTCATACCAAGGATTATTTAGCTATTTGATTTTGAATTTTAAGACCCCTTGAAGAATCCCAAAAAATATATTTAAAAAATATTTGATGAAAAATTGTATTTGGCCCATACAAATGCATTGAATAACAAATTAACTACATGGAACAACAGATAGTCCCCCCCAGAAAATCTAAAGGAAGTTTGTTCTTAACTGTCTGTCCTATATCTGAGAGCTATAACAAATATCAGGAACATTTATTTGTATTATTATTTGTATTTATTTGTACATGTATTTAACTCATTATTTTTGGCACTAAACAGTGTCCATATATACTTACATAATTTTTTTAAACTGGTACTGGCGACCTTCAGACGAGTCTTGTGAGTCCTGTGGGTATCCTAAAGCAAAATAACACATGTATGCGTTTGTGAGTCTCACCTTTCCACAGAGGGGTCATATTAGTGTGTAGCCCAAACAGTTCGTACACTACAGACAAAAGGTGGCAGATCGGCAGTAAGATTATGGGGGTCATAGAACAAAACGGAGAATATCATCGTGAGAGTCTTATCTTTCCATAGAGGGGTCATACTTTTTTTTTTTTTATCGGACGCTACATATGGTTTTGTGAGAAGACCGATTTTCGGGATGTCTCATCTGACAAACACTTCTCTAGCTAGCTCTGTCACTTTTCATGGCAGATGCGGAAGTGCGACATAGGCGGATATGGTGGATTGAGAAACATTATGCTAAAACTGCGCTGTTTACATGATGAATGCATAATTTTTATTTAACCTTTATTTAACAAGGCAAGTCCGTTATGAACGAATTATTATTTACAATGACGGCCTAACCCTGCCAAACCCGGACGGCGCTGGGCCAATTACGGCCGGATGTGATACAGCCTGGATTCGAACCAGGGACTGTAGTGACTTCTCTTGCACTGAGATGCAGTGCCTTAGACCGCTGCGCCTCTCGGGAGCTAAAACATAAATAAAATAAAATCCATCTCATTCTCCAATACATTAGATCTTACATAGATATACCTTACATTATTGGTATCACTAGATTTGAACTGTTTAGTTGTGTTTTTCAAAATTGTTATTTTAGGCAGTTTTATTTTACTGAAGCATCTTCAAAATAATATTGGTCTTTGGTGCCACCTACTGGATTAATACTACACTGAATGGGGCGGCACATGGGTGCAATCACAGTCATAGAGGAAGAGGGGAAGCTAGAGGTTTCACTCTCGCCAAAATCTGTCCAAAATAAGGCCAACGCGTTTCTATTGGTTAATTTTTGACATAAACTTGTCGCCTGCCTTCCTGCCTTTGGGACAACGACTCCCATTGTTAGGGCGGAGATATGAGCATCTCGTCATTATATACAGATCTCTGCCACAGTGCCACGTGTTTGGTAGATGGGGAGCTCAGTGTCAGAAAGTTATGAGGTAGATAATGCTACCCCCCCAAGGAAGTGTGATTAGTTTTTTGTTGTTCTCCATTATAATTGATTATGTATTCTCTCAGGGAGAACAGATATTGGGAGGTCTTTGTTTGCGGACGACAGGGCACTGGAAGAGAGGGAGAAATATTCCCCATAAAGTCAGGAGAGTTCAAGAAGGATCAGAGAAGTTGAACATTAGTCCCACAGGTGGGGCTTCAAGTTCTCAGTTGAGAAAACCAGAGGTATGGACTTGAGTCACATGACTTGGACTCGAGTCAGACTCGATTCACAAATATGATGACTTGCAACTTGACTTTGACTTTAACACCAATGACTCGTGACTTAACTTGGACTTGAGCCTTTTGACTCAAACTAACTTGATACCCTCCCCAAGCCCAAATATATAAAATTATGCTATTAAAAAAAGTGTGCAGCGCATCAACTCTTCATTTAACGGATAACAATTTGAATCGGACAGCAGCCAATCAAATTGTGCCAGCTGAGAAAAAGTTGTGCGTGGCAGTGTAGAGGAACATTGGTGGGTGAATTCAGACGGAGCCCTTGGAAAGATGATACCCCAAATTATTATGGTCGGATATAAAGACTACACTGTAGTCAACAAAAAACAGATTCCAACTTGCAAAACATGTGGGAAGAAAATTACAGACGGAGGCGCAACAACTTCCAACTTTGTTCGACATTTGAAGCTGCACAAAGAACGATAAGTCGTGGCGAATATAGCCGACAGCTATATATAACTTAACGTAACATTAAATCAATGAGCCTCCACACAGTCAGTCAGTGCGGGAACGTGATCATTGCACCCAAGATTGAGCTACAACTGGCTAGGCAGTTGGTAGCCTAAATCCTGCCTGATGTTACTGCTGTTCTGAAAACCATTGACATATGTTAGCCTACTGTAACCACACACACAGAGAGAGAGAGTGTGTGTGCGTGTGCGTGTGTGTGCGCGTGTTAAGGTTGGGCGATTGTGTACAAGCTTACATCGCCCGATTGCGCCCCACTAGTGATCCTCGATAGTCGATCGAAATACATGGCTACCCATGTATTTCCATTGAAATAAAGTTTATTTGGAAAATAATGAATATATATATTTTTAAAAGCATTCATGATTTGCTTAAATGTAATATACTAACTATTACTCTTGTTAAAAATATGAAATGGTATTACATTTGGTGAACAGCACATTATGACTTGTTTAGGACTCGAAACTCAAATTTTAGGACTTGAGACTTGACTCGGACTTGCCTGTCTTGATTTGGGACTTGACTGCTAAGACTTGAGAATGACATTCAAAACAAATGACAAGAATTGTGGAATAGGGAGGGAAAGGGAAGACTCCTGTGTAAGATCCAGGACAATGTGAGGGCAGGGAGGCCCTCAGGTCGAGAGAGAAGGGAGGAACGTTGAATCACAAGGCTCTGGGACACACAAAGCTCAACAGTACAAAACATCTGACTGGGTGTGATCACTGTCAGGAGAAGATGGAGACAGTGGGAAACGTGTTATTTCAGTGCCAGCACAATGGGAGGGATTGTTATCAGATTTAAGGGCAAATATATAATATATGTCATTTAGCAGATGCTTTTATCTAAAGCAACTTTGTCATTTGTGCATACATTTTATGTATGGGTGGTCCAGAGAATCAAACCCACAACCATGGCATTACAAGCACCATGCTCTACCAACTGAGCTACAATGGCATAGGAGGGTCAAGCTTAAGTTAATAGCTGAGAAAATATTCAGTATTTAAACATGTTAGTTTCCTTAAAGGAAAACTACACCCAAAACCTATCTTTCGGTATAGGTTTCATTAATCTTTTTTTTTTACATTGTCAGCATTCTTTCAAAATACAGAAATACAGAAGGTATGATGCATTTTGCATCACATGATGTTGTCTTTTCCATCATATGATTCATAATGCATCATATCAGCTGTATTTCTGTATTGTGAAAGTTATACTGTATATCTTTAAAACCTTATTGATGACATGCAACACATTTTGATATCAGCAATGGACTAAGGAAAAAAATACAAAAATATGTTTTTGGGGTGGAATTTTCAGGAGATGAGAATAGTGGGTAGGATTTAGAGTTTTTAGACTTTCCTTTTCTCTGGTCCACACTCCAGTCCAGTTTGTTGCGGTAAAGAACATTAAAGTTGGTTGCGAACCGCCATATATAAACCAAAGAAGAAGAAGAGCCACATGTGATTTCGATGTAGCCAATGAATGTAGGTAGCTAGCTACGTGTACATTTGTGTTTATATTCCTTGGACATGACAGCCAGCCATAGAAACTAAGAAGATCAGTGGGCAGGAAACAATTTTGTTGCATGAACCGTCCACCTAGTTAACAAGGCAGGAGCCCACTGGATAGATAGTTAGCTAATACAGCTTGGGAATTGATCAGAATAACGGCTAGCTATAGAGTTAACTTGGTTGTCAATACTTCAGTGAACTGCAGTGGGATGTCAATTGCGCTACTCATTTGAACAAATGTGTAATGTGGTAATATTAGCTAGCTAGCTAACGTGCATTGCCATTCTTATATTGCTATCAGAAATCTGATTTGTTATCGCTCGCAGGATTATTTGACAAATTGTTTTGTAAATCAGGCTAGCCAACTGTCACCTGCATTAAACTACTGTATCTATCAATAAGGAGAATAATTGACAACCATGGAAAAAGTCACGAAAATTCTGGTTCATCTGTCGAAGAATAATGTCGCACCGCAATGTGCCCGTTTTGTACAGGTCAGTTGTGCATGTGCTATGTTTTTGCTTTGTTGTCACTTCAACACTAGCCAAATGCCAATGTCACGTGGAATTTATCAAAACGAGGTGCTATGGTAGTGTTTGGTTTTACTGTAGTACCATTTTAAAGGGGTAGGTCACCCAAATTAAAAGGTTAAATGCAAAATAAAACAATAATACTGTACATATACACTACATGACCAAAAGTATGTGGACAACTTCACATCAAACATCTAATTGCAAAATCATGGGCATTACTATGGAGTTTGTGCCCCCTCTCCTCCCTCCCTCTGCTCCACTGCAATAACAGCCTCCACTCTTCTAGGAAGGCTTTCCACTAGCTGTTGGAACATTGCTGCAGGGACTTGCTTCTATTTAGCCACGAGCATTAGTGAGGTCGGGCACTGATGTTGGGCTCGCAGTCGGCGTTCCAATTCATCCCAAAGCTGTTCGATGGGGTTTAGGTCAGGGCTCTGCCGGCCAGTCAAGTTCTTCCACACCGATCTCAACAAACTATTTTTGTATGGACCTCCCTTTATACACGGGAGCATTGTCATGCGGAAACAGGAAAGGGTCTTCCCCAAACTGTTGCCACAAAGTTGGAGGCACAGAGTCATCTGGAATGTCATTGTATGCTGTAGCGTTAAGATTTCCATTCACTGGAACTAAGGGGCCTAGCCCAAACCATGAATAACAGCCACAGACCATTATTCCTCCTCCAAACTTTATAGTTGGCACTATGCTTTGGGGCAGGTAGCGTTCTTCTGGCATCCTCCAAACCCAGATTCGTCTGTCGGACTGCCAGATGGTGAAGCGTGATTCATCACTCCAGAGAATGGATTTCCACTGCTCCCGAGTCAAATGGTGGCAAGCTTTACACCACTCCAGCCGACGCTTGGTGATTTTAGGCTTATGTGCGGCTGCTCGGCCATGGAAACCCATTTCATGAAGCTCCCGGCGAACAGTTCTGACTTTGCTTCCAGAGGCAGTTTGGAACTAGGTACTGAGTCTTGCAACTTAGGACAGACAATGTTTTACGCACTACGTGCTTCGGCACTCGGCAGTCCCGTTCTATGAGCTTGTGTGGCCTACCACTTCGCGTTGTTGCTCCTAGACATTTCCACTTCACAATAACAGCACTTACAGTGGCAAGAAAAAGTATGTGAACCCTTTGGAAATACCTGGATTTCTGCATAAATTGGTCATCAAATTTGATCTGATCTTCATCTAGGTCACAACAATAGACAAATACAGTCTGCTTAAACTAATAACACACTAACAATTATACGTTTTCATGTCTTTATTGAACACACAGTGTAAACACTCACAGTGCAGGGTGGAAAAAGTATGTGAAACCTTGGATTCAATAACTGGTTGACTCTCCAATAACCTCAACCAAACATTTTTTGTAGTTGCGGATCAGACCTGCACAACGGTCAGGAGGAATTTTGGACCATTCCTCTTTATAAAACTGTTTAAGTTCAGCAATATTCTTGGGATGTCTGGTGTGAACTGCTCTCTTGAGGTCATGCCACAGCATCTCAATCGGGTTGAGGTCAGGACTCTGACTGGGCCACTCCAGAAGGCGTATTTTCTTCTGTTGAAGCTATTCTGTTGATTTACTTCTGTGTTTTGGGTCGTTGTCCTGTTGCATCACCTGACTTCTGTTGAGCTTCAATTGACAGACAGATAGCCTAACATTCTCCTGCAAAATGTCTTGATAAACTTATGAATTCATTTTTCCGTCAGTGATGGCAAGCTGTCCAGGCCCTGAGGCAGCAAAGCAGCCCCAAACCATGATGCTCCCTCCACCATACTTTTTGGTGGAGGGTTTTGATGTTGGTGTGCTGTGCCTTTTTTCCTCCACACATAGTGTTGTGTGTTCCTTCCAAACAACGCAACTGTAGTTTCATCTATCCACAGAATATTTTGCCAGTTGCACTTTTGCAAACTTCAGACTTGCAGCAGTGTTTTTTTGGGACAGCAGTGGCTTCTTCTGTGGTGTCCTCCCATGAACACCATTCTTGTTTAGTGTTTTACATATCGTAGACTTGTCAGAGATGTTAGCATGTTCCAGAGATTTCTGTAAGTCTTTAGCTGACACTAGGATTCTTCATAAACCTCATTGAGCATTCTGCGCTGTGCTTTTGCAGTCATCTTTGCAGGATTGCCACTCCTAGGGAAATTAGCAACAGTGCTGAACTTTCTCAATTTATAGACAATTTGTCTTACTGTGGACTGATGAACATCAAGGCTTTTAGAGATACTTTTGTAACCCTTTCCAGCTTTATGCAAGTCAACAATTCTTAATCGTAGGTATTCTAACATCTCTTTTGGTCAAGGCATGGTTCACATCAGGCAATGCTTCTTGTGAATAGCAAACTCAAATGTTGTTTTTTTATAGGACAAGGCAGTTCTAACCAACATCTCCAATCTTGTCTCATTGATGACTCCAGTTAGCTTTTGTAGAAGTCATTAGCCTAGGGGTTCACATACTTTTTCCAACCTACACTGAATGTTTAAATGATCTATTCAATATAGACAAGAAATCCAGGTAATTCCAAAAGGTTCACATACTTTTTCTTGCCACTGTAGAGTTGCCCGGGGCAGCTCTAGCAGGGCAGAAATTTGACGAATTGAGTTGTTGGAAAGGTGGCGTCCTATGACGGTGACTTACTGAGCTCTTCAGTAAGGCCATTCTACTGACAATGTTTATCTATGGAGATTAAATTACTGTGTGCTCGATTTTATACACCTGTCAGCAACAGGTGCGGCTGAAATAGCCGAATCCACTAATTTGAAGGGGCGTCCACATACTTTTGTATATATAGTGTATATTTCCTTAATCTATGGGCCAAAGATTGCCATCCATTATCAGGATTTGTATATTGATAACCAAAAAACAATGACTGAATGGACCCATACCAGGCCCAGTACTTTCCCCTCCAAAATACATTGAAATCAAGTCATTTAGATAAATGGTTAGCCTTTATTCTTGTAGTTGCCGATTCTTCAAAGGTTGTTATATGAGGTGAATTATGCAACAGTTAAAAAAAACGTCTTTTTTTACCACTTAATTTTCTGTTAGAGCATAACAGGTCATTTTACAGAGACTCTTGATGATGAGGTGGAGGTGAAGTGTTCTTTGGAGAACAATCGCTTTATACTGTGTGACTGCGAGAAGGGGAGAGGAATTCCTCTAAAGGTAATGGCTCCACGGAATACATTCAATTTAATAAAATTATAGGTTTAATTGTTTTATCAGTTGTGGCCACATCCCATATAAATAATTGTTGTTTGACTGAAAAAAGTGTAATGGAAAATGTTTGAGTTTATTTGTTTGATATTTGTTTTTTCTCAGAGGGCAACCTTTTGCCCCTTCAAGTATCTGTCTGTCGCAGAGGCAGCTGCAATCCCATTGGATGTTCAGAGCCGCGGAGTGGACGTGGGGGTTGCTATTCTTCTGCAGTCAGCCAATCAGAAGGTGTTGTTAACTCGACGGGCGTCCAGTCTCCGCATTTTCCCCAATGTGTGGGTTCCACCAGGTATGGCATCTTTCTGCGGAAGTAACCTTTTAAAATGAAATAGCATTCCATAGAACGACACTTTGGGTAACCCAATTAACTTTAGTGTTGTTTCCTGATATTGAAAGGGTGATTTGTTTTCATTTTTTCAGGTGGCCATGTGGAACTGGATGAGAGGGTAACGTTTCTAGTTGCTATAGCTATTAAACAGTGGAAGATAAAATTGATTATTCCCCATAAGTGTCTTTGCCTGTGGTTTCAACACCCTCATGGTCTCTGGGGTCAATTCCCTTCAATCAAGCTTGGTGTGTGTGTTTGCCTCATATCTCTCTTGTTTGTCAGCTCCTGGACGCAGGGCTGAGGGAGCTGAGGGAGGAGACAGGACTGAAGCTGGACCCTGGAGACGTCTCAGCTCAGCTGCTGGGGCTCTGGGAGGTGGGAAATCACTGCCACTACACATCACATTTCTAGGTCCAGGGAATAGTTTGTTAAATAATAATAATATGTAAATGCATTAGAAAAAATCTACTGGCCACAATTCCACAGACATTCTGATTTGTCTGACAGTCCTGTTTGCTCATGTTCTGTTTCTCTTCACAGTCAGTTTTCCCACCCATGCTGAGCAGAGGGATGCCACAGAGGCACCATGTGGTCACTTACATGCTCCTAAACACCTCCCTCACACACCAGCAGCTCCAGGTATCTGCCTCACTGTCCTGTATGTCTGTCTATCTGTCTGCCTGTCCATATTCCTTTCTGGTGTTATCATTAAAGGCACACAAAGCCAAATCAAAGAGAAGGCCTCTGACTCACTAAAGACTATCTTTGTTCTAGGCCTCTCTGCACCCCGAGCCTGCTGAGGTCAGTGGCTGTCTGTGGGTGGACGCCTCGCTGGTCAAGGCCATCGTGTCCGCCGTGGACGGAGAGGAGGGTTCTGTGACACCGTTGGAGGGCCTGGCTCCAACCATAAGGTACATCACATCCACAAAGTAATGCACTCAAAACATAAACAGAAAAAATAGATTATATAGTGTACCATTGATAAGTATTTGTGAAAAAAGTTTTACTGGGCTAATTTCCTCTGACATGAATTATTTCATTGGGTTCCTCTTAACAATGTTGGCATTTTGTTTCTGTGGTGTTGGTTCTGCAGTGTATTGGAGGTCTCTCCGGAAGGTGGGCTCAGTGAGTCAATTTTGCCATTGTCTGTTTTGTGTAACCGGGCCCCGAATAGCGGAGAAGATGTGGAGCGGGTCAGCACTGGTACCAAATACGCCCTGGAGCTCTGGCTTAAGAACCTGGAGGGACAGGGGACCCGATGTTAACTGTCTTCACTAAACCTGGACGTCTAGCCCTGTGATGAAGTGACTTCCTGGAGGATGACATCACTTCCTGGAGTTTGCCTTAACCGGTGAAGGTCACCTAAAGTGAACTATCATCTTTCAAAAAATCTTGTATGTATTAACCAATAATGAACTTTGGGTGAACTATCCCTTTAATATCTACAGCAACACCTACAAGTCTTATATGGCTGTTTGAGGGCTTTGCATGAGCTATCAATGTTGTGCGTAAGAACAGTTTTTATTGCAAGGGTGTTGTTGTTAGTGATGAAATGTTATGAACAAAGTGGATTTATACTGCAGATGCTTTTATGATCATTATATTCCATTTGCGCCTTCAAGCCACAAGATGGCAATGCATAGCCTACACAGTGATTTCACATTTGGAAACAAGCGCAAAACAATCAGAATTCTGATTTAAGTTTACATAATTATCTTGACTTGTAAATAATAATGTGTTCTTAACTGACTCGCCTGGTTAAATAAAAATGTATAAAAAATATTTAGATTTTTCTAAATGTAATTATTTTCCTCAACCAGCATATTTACAATGTTTATTTTTTATTTTTTTTACTATACTCAGACAGAAGTTAGGTCTCAAGTTAGTTAGGTTAGGTCTTCATTGTAAAGATAAACACATAAATATGGTATTGTACTTTCAACTGAAGATATCCAATATTGTTTGCAGTGATTCAATAATTAGCATTTAAAGACTACATTTTTATATGTCATAAGTGGAAGGTGTGTGTGTCATATAACGAAACCTCTTTTCACCCACACCCAGATTAATATACTGTACATTATGGCAACCTCACCCATGGATAAGCTACTGGGAAATATGCTTACTTTGTTCTTTGGCTGCATTTAGACATACAGCCCAATTCTGATATTTTTCCTATCAATTGGTCTTTGACCAATCACATCAGATATTTTTCAGAGCTGATCTGATTGTTCCAAAGACCAATTAGTGGGAAAAATAATAATAAAAATTGGGCTGCCTTTGTGAAGCAGCCTTGGTGTGTCAGCTGTTTATGTAGGATTTAACAGCTACTGTTACTGCGTTGCAGTCTCATGGTTGATCATTTGAACGCAAATCGACCAATTTCAAAGCGAAGTCTTGAATGTTAAATGGTGGAGGGGTATGGGGTGGGGTGTAGTAATGAAATGTAAAGAAGTTTTATAACAGTTTTCTACAGTAACTAATTAACTAAGTGACTACAATTGGTGCGTTAAATTAGGGACACAATTCACAACATCAACCAGTCAGAATCCACAGTAAAAAAATGGGAAGGTTTTTTGTTTTCTCCAATTCATCATAAGTCATTACATTTTAATGTCACTAGGAATAACATTCAGATGGAAAGAGTTGGGAGCATAATCTTCATCAGATCCTGAACTATTCCATTTTTCCCGAACTGTCCTGGCTTTTACCATGCAGAGGTAATCGGACCTGTTGTCAGTATTAGGAGCACCACACCCTCTGTGCCAATAGCAGTGGGCACTGGGCATTCCAGTGGGCAAGTATGTGGCAGGGCATTCAAGGTATAATCAAGTCTTGATGCCACATTTCCTTGCCAGTGTATTGTCTGTATTGGTGATGTCATGATATTACTGTATGTTATATTTTCTAGATTTGTCTTATCGTCATAGTGTGTCACTTGTCTGATTTTGTGATCTTATTTGTTTTGGTTGAAAGTTTCTCTCTGATTGATTGATCTTCCTGCTGGACAGTATTAGTAACAGCAACCACTGTGACGTTTCCCTGGAAAAATATACAATGCAACTGTAGAAAGACATATCTAATACATATATACAGTTAGGGGATATGGAGAGGAAGGGACATACACCTCATGCATTTTGGATAAGAATGCGGTTTGTACTGCACACCTTGAAAAATGTAAGTCTTCAATTCTCAATGTCACTTGGTAGCTGATTATCATGAATGTTATGTATCTGTTACCAGGACACCCATATGTCAACTTTTTATGTTAAACCTAGCCCATTGGCCAAAATAGCAGAAAGAGGTGTTGCCCTTTTAATACACGCTGACTTGCATATAATGGACAAAGTTTGAGTAAATCTCAATTTTATGGAGTCTGACTAATTTCGTAATTTAATACAGTACCTTATTCTTTATCACACCGCCACACCCAGCCTAACTGTAAAGCACGTTATCTAGATATCTATTTACTTGTTCCTTTCACACAAAGAATAAAAGAAAGAAAAGCCAGGGGATGAGGGCAGGCTTAGATACAAACAGAGGCATGTCTGTTCTGCCCTAGCTTCAGTTCTCCTGATGAACAGAATCATCCAACTCTTTTACAAACCATGAATGCATCCAAACCACTTCTGCCCATAACAATCTAACAAACTTGATTTAATATTTACAATATTTAATCCCAAAATTATTTGGATTTTTTTCATGCAAAGTTTAAAGCTCCAATGCACGGTGACTTCAAATGTTTACAGATAGTTACATCTCACAGATTTTATTAATAATGGTGGATTTATTTAATCAGATTGTCAAATATACATAACATTGGTGTTTTACTCACTGGGTTGGGTTTGTGGAATAGTTAACTTCTTGGCATGCTAGTTTCCTATCTCAAAACATGTCTTACATGCGGAATGGAATTAGATCTGGATCTCTCAGCCCAAGTAAAAAGGTTTGATTTACAGTCTTTGAAAACAATTAACTTCTTGTTAACTGTACCTGATAGGGTATTGTCCTTAGGGGCACCCTTACTCATTCTTCTTAAATGTTAATTGCAGGATACATATTTTGACCCCATTTACTAAAGTAGGGAGGTTGGTCGGGGAGGCGTAACATATACTAAATGGAGTGCCTCGGATTTACGTACAGAATAATACGAAATACAAATGGAGTCAATGGAATGGTAACAACCACATGGAAACCACGTGTTTGATGTCTTTGATACCATTCCATTGACTCCATTCCGGCTATTATTATGAGCTGTCCTCCCCTCAGCAGCCTCCACTGGTAAAAACATTAGGAATAAAATAACATTAGGACATCTGCATTGTTTGCTGTTTGGGGTTTTAGGCTGGGTTTCTGTATAGCACTTTGTGACATCAGCTGATGTAAAAAGGGCTTCATAAATAAATGTGATTTGATTTGAATATTACAGGTTGAAATTACAATCAGTAAGCCAACGCCATGATCTTCATTCAGATACTTCAGAGATAATTGGACCATTTGTACAGAATTGTCATTGCTCCCATGCATATTATTTCATAAGGCCATTTCAGATGGTCTTCTTACCCAATTGACTGGAGCTTCTGGAGGAAAGAGAAGTAGGGAAGGGACAACAAAAACAACCAATCGTAAAAACAGTAAATTACTTCAATTAAATATATACAGTATCTTCAACATTACATGAGTGATGTGTTTTCTTAGGAAGTTATTTCAATGTGTTTAATCAATATGTATGTTGACACATCTCTACACACCTATATCTACAATAATCAGTAGTCTACCTATTCAAACCTCTCATTGAACCCCATCCCTGATGTATGGAAGGAAAGAAAGCATTCAGGGGAGATTGTCTCCTGGAATTAAAAACATGAAACTACACTTCCTCTGTTGTCTACCTGATAGTACAACTGAAGTACATAAGCATACAGAAAGTGTGTCACCTACTGTACCTGTGTGTCAGTACTCGTTCACCACATACATCCCTGTTCGGTTTTTCGATGGTCCCCCCATTTCGTCCTGTATCAGAGAAAGTATCATCTCATCAAAGGTGTAAAACAGTCTAAAGATAATACTGCACACAAAATAATTTACAGGCAAAACTGAATTTTGCAGTCTGTTTTTGACCTGTTGTATAGAACTGCAATGTTAGCTTATCTTGCAGATGTCCGTCTGTTCTGAAAGACATCCACTCGGCTTAATTGCAACAATAAATCAAACCGGTGATTCATCAATTAAAGGGGCTTTGGGAGGAGAAGGTCATGTAAAGAGAACGGAGTGATTGTGGATTACAATGTGTCTGTCTGCTGCTCTGTTGCCATAGAGACAGGTGACAGAGGGGGCACTCTTCTCAGTATATGCTAGTCAGTCTTGGAGCAAATGTTGGCAGACTAGTACGGAACGACCATGCTCAATAAATTGATCAAGGAGAGTTGGAGGCTGTGAACAAATAGTCCTCCAATGTCTTCCACTGTCCCCTTTACAAAACAACATAACAAACATGTTCAAACCACTGCTAGCAGCAACACATAATTTAAAAATATATCTACGTAAATGTAACACAATTATACGAAGTGCATAAACACATATACGCAACAATATCCTTATACAGTAGATTGAATATAAGCAATGTGTAAGTTAACTCAAACTGTACATTTCCAAAACTAAACAAATATCTATGATGCATACATATCAACGCTAGAAAAAACCTGAGTAGATTCCCTCCTCACTTCACAACCTCTCATGTGTGTGTGTGTGCTTGAGGTGTGCACTGCAGTGTGATGAACATGCAAGTCTCATTAGTACAGTCAATTGTCTTTTTGTTTGGTGTTAAGGGAGAGATCTCACTCTCCCTGACGTTGGTAGATCCCATGGCATTTGTATTTAGCATCCCTTTCAAAGCTCAATCGAGCATATATATTTTTTATGTCCACAATAAACACTACCTTTGTTCAGTCAAATCATGGTGTTGCCAGTCATTCAAAGTCATATTGATGAGTAACATGCCCCATACAGGAAGGTCCTTGGATGATAACTCTGGTATCATCCCTCATACGTACCCAAGGCAAGATTAAAGCTATAAAGTCACAGCTCACAGATGATTGTGTTTAATTGGTTGTCTGGTCTACCAAGAACATCTGCTTACAGTGGGGCAAAAAAGTATTTAGTCAGCCACCAATTGTGCAAGTTCTCCCACTTAAAAAGATGAGAGAGGCCTGTAATTTTCATCATAGGTACACTTCAACTATGACAGACAAAATGAGAAAGAAAAATCCAGAAAATCACATTGTAGGATTTTTAATGAATTTATTTGCAAATTATGGTGGAAAATAAGTATTTGGTCAATAACAAAAGTTTCTCAATACTTTGTTATATACCCTTTGTTGGCAATGACAGAGATCAAACGTTTTCTGTAAGTCTTCACAAGGTTTTCACACACTGTTGCTGGTATTTTGGCCCATTCCTCCATGCAGATCTCCTCTAGAGCAGTGATGTTTTGGGGCTGTTGCTGGGCAACATGGACTTTCAACTCC
Source organism: Salvelinus namaycush (assembly GCF_016432855.1). NCBI lineage: Eukaryota > Metazoa > Chordata > Actinopteri > Salmoniformes > Salmonidae > Salvelinus > Salvelinus namaycush. Next base: position 53,118,329 of record NC_052311.1, read on the forward strand.
CTCCAAAGATTTTATATGGGGTTGAGATCTGGAGACTGGCTAGGCCACTGCAGGACCTTGAAATGCTTCTTACGAAGCCACTCCTTCGTTGCCCGGGCGGTGTGTTTGGGATCATTGTCATACTGAAAGACCCAGCCACGTTTCATCTTCAATGTCCTTGCTGATGGAAGGAGGTTTTCACTCAAAATCTCACGATACATGGCCCCATTCATTCTTTCCTTTACACGGATCAGTCGTCCTGGTCCCTTTGCAGAAAAACAGCCCCAAAGCATGATGTTTCCACCCCCATGCTTCACAGTAGGTATGGTGTTCTTTGGATGCAACTCAGCATTCTTTGTCCTCCAAAGTTATATTTTGGTTTCATCTGACCATATGACATTCTCCCAATCTTCTTCTGGATCATCCAAATGCTCTCTAGCAAACTTCAGATGGGCCTGGACATGTACTGGCTTAAGCAGGGGGACACGTCTGGCACTGCAGGATTTGAGTCCCTGGCGGCGTAGTGTGTTACTGATTGTAGGCTTTGTTACTTTGGTCCCAGCTCTCTGCAGGTCATTCACTAGGTCCCCCCGTGTGGTTCTGGGATTTTTGCTCACCGTTCTTGTGATCATTTTGACCCCACGGGGTGAGATCTTGCGTGGAGCCCCAGATCGAGGGAGATTATCAGTGGTCTTGTATGTCTTCCATTTCCTAATAATTGCTCCCACAGTTGATTTCTTCAAACCAACCTGCTTACCTATTACAGATTCACTCTTCCCAGCCTGGTGCAGGTCTACAATTTTGTTTCTGGTGTCCTTTGACAGCTCTTTGGTCTTGGCCATAGTGGAGTTTGGAGTGTGACTGTTTGAGGTTGTGGACAGGTGTCTTTTATACTGATAACAAGTTCAAACAGGTGCCATTAATACAGGTAACGAGTGGAGGACAGAGGAGCCTCTTAAAGAAGAAGTTACAGGTCTGTGAGAGCCAGAAATCTTGCTTGTTTGTAGGTGACCAAATACTTATTTTCCACCATAATTTGCAAATAAATTCATTAAAAATCCTACAATGGGATTTTCTGGATTTTTTTTTCTCATTTTGTCTGTCATAGTTGAAGTGTACCTATGATGAAAATTACAGGCCTCTCTCATCTTTTTAAGTGGGAGAACTTGCACAATTGGTGGCTGACTAAATACTTTTTTGCCCCACTGTATGTGGGGGTTTGATTTCGAAGATAAGCAACTTGGTGCATCAATGAAAATAGGTGGCTTGGGGGGAGGAACATGGCTTGGAACCCTCTCTGGAAGCTACAGGGGTAGTTCGGCTGAGAGGGTAGAGGGGAAGGCTAGTGTTTCCCACGCCTCAGGTTTCCCTGGTCAAAACCAGAAGGGCACAAAGAGACATCTATCTAACACTGAGGCAGAGCGGCCAGTCTTAGTAACCATAGCCAACCTGCTGAATGCAGACTCTGAGTCTGTGTCTATCTGGCCTCTCTGCCAAGACATAGGACTTACATTAGGCTTGCCGTTGGGCACTTCGAAGCGGCTGTGTGTGGAGTACATTTGGATGTCTGCCCCGTGGTTGATCTGGTTATATGGGCTGAAACTTCCATATCTCTGCCTACAGCACAACCACACTAGCTGAAGGTCAAGAAAAGACAAGAATCATAGTACTTTTAAAATGGCATCCTTAGCATGACATACTGTAACTGTTATAGCAGGGTTGTGGCTGTTTCTGAGAAATTGGAGGTCTACAATGCATTTAAGGATAAACAGTGTGCATCTGTGTGTCTGTTTGTTTTTGTACTCACCAGCAGTATTAGGAGAATAAGGAGGATTAACAAGGTCAGGGCAGCCAGTATCAATAGAGTGATCCCCCATTCTGGGACTCCCTCTCCGCCCACAGCAACTACAGCTGCAGCATTCTCTGTGGTCTTATGTGTCGCCTCCGTATTCTCTGTGTTCTTATGACTGGTCGTTTGGCCCGTGGCAGCCTGATGCCTGCTTGTTGCTCTCTCAGTAGGGGCAACTGGGGGGTTAGATTGGCCCGAGGTAGTTGTTAATGGAGAGGTTTTACGGAAGACTGTCGTGCTACTGGTCTGGGGAGGATTTTTAGGGGTAATAGGGGTGGTTGTGTTGCTAATTGTATTGTTATGGTCTCCAGGAATATGGGTGCTTACGTTGCTAATTGTTATGTTATGGTCCCCAGGACTAGGGCTGGTTATGTTGCTAATTGTAATGTTGTGGTCTTCAGGAGCAGGGGTGGTTATGTTGCTAATTGTAGTGTTATGTTCTTCAGGAATATGAGTGGTAATACTGCTAATTGTATTGTTATGGTCTTCAGAAATATGAGTGGTAATGCTGTTAATTGTAGTGTTTTGGTCTTCAAGAATATGAGTGGTAATGTTGCTAATTGTAGAGTTATGTTCTTCAGGAATATGAGTGGTAATGTTGCTAATTGTAGTGTTTTGGTCTTCAGGAATATGAGTGGTAATGTTGCTAATTGTAGAGTTATGTTCTTCAGGAATATTAGTGGTAATGTTGCTAATTGTAGTGTTATGTTCTTCAGGAAAATGAGTGGTAATGCTGCTAATTGTACTGTTATGGTCTTCAGGAATATGAGTGGTAATGCTGCTAATTGTACTGTTTTGGTCAGGACTAGTGGTGGTGGTTGTGAGGGTATGACTACTTGTGATACTAATTGTTGCAAGACTGGTGATGTTGGCAGATGAAATCATTGCTGTAGATGCAGTTCCATCCCCGACCCTTCCTGAACGGCTAGCCGTACTAACTAAGGCAGCTGTAGTAGTCGTTGCTGCAGGGGTATTTGTGGTAGATGGTGGTGAGGAAGTTACGGTTGCTGTACGTGCTACAAGAGGTAGTGTGGCTTTTATTGGAAGTTGACCTAAGGAATAAAGAACATATTTATATTTGCTTTATTTTTACTAATAACAGTTTAAGCTATTTACAAAACCGTTTTTTTAACATACAAATGAATCAGGCTGCTACACAGCAGAAGTAGATGAGGTTGCCATCTTCTTTACCTTCAGTATAGGTGAGGTCCAGGTCAAGGGTTTTGGATTTATTTGATTGGATATGAGTGGAAAGTAGACCTTTAACCAAAGTTGGAATGATCATGAATGTAGTCCCAAACATTAATGTCGAGTTTGCAATGACTGATCCATTACTGCAAGAGTGAGACCAGTTGTCAAAAACAATTATAACGTATAATTGTCAATGTCCTTAAGAATGCTATTTTTTTTCAATGGCAGAATTTTAAATTCAACATTAGAGCTCACCTGAAGATTATATCAAATACACCCATATATTTGTCAGACTCTGGCAAAGCGCTGTGGACGTCATCCATCTGAAAAAGAAAGACACAGCAATCAGAGGAGCACTTTAGTATTATCCTACAAGGCATGTCTTCACACCTTTACTTGTTTGAATATTGAGGATATTGTAACAGGTTGTAAGGGAGGTATCTATAGTATCCTTGTCTATGGTGTAGTGGAGTGGGTCAACTGGAGTGTGAGCTAGTAGCGATGGCTCGTTTTTGCTGTTTACTGTTAAAATAGTGCTCACTGCTAGGTGTTGGAGAGCTGATGATGTTGGTGACATAGAAATTAAATGAATAGAACAGCCTTGGGAACATCTAACCCTGGCAATTTGAGAGGTAAACTCATTGGTACACTCGCAATGGTTGCTTGGTATAAATGCAGTAAAAAAGTCAATGGAACTTGACCAAAACAATGGAAATGCCATGGAAATGTGTGGGGGGAAAATGCCGTGGGGGAAAGATCCCGAAGCTCACCAGCAAAATGTGCCTACATATATAGGCTATTGTCTATGTGTGTATTATGCTTGTATAGATGTCAACCCCAATACATTTTCATGTCATCATCACCAATCAACTGCATTACAGTTAAAAGCGACTTTGACGTCTACCACTGATTGTATGCTAGCTATGCTACCGGCTTATACGGACAAGAGTTAGCACTTAGAAGTCACTTCTTCTAAGCCTGAAAGGGACTACTTCTAAATGTTATGCAGCGAAAACAGTCAAATATATCAAAATTAGACTTTAGTAACCACATTGTGGGCCTGTTAATATACATCAATCATGACGTATTTGACGAATATCCACTTTGTTAGATCATATCTGTTGAATGTGCGCCAATCCAGTGTCATTCTTCTATACCCCACGGTCTGTGTTCCCTTGACTTTTTTACCGCATATATTGTGATGCAATAATTTCCATAGAAATGTTCATTCAAATGATGTTAAGTAATGTGGCTCATGCAATATAATGTATTTTTTAATTTCAGTTGAGTTAAATCAACAAATCACAGCATATATTGATGGGTACACTTCCTGCTTTTACTTCCTGCTTTTCTCCAATGGGTACACTTGCAATGGCCGCCAGTCCACCCATTTACCACAATTGACTTGAATGGGGACGCCCGTTCTATTAATTATATTTCTATGGTGGGTGACTTGTTTTGGCAAGCATGAAGTATCTGCAGGACAAAGAGTTATTTTGTGGGTATAGACTGAGTGATGAGTTGAAGCTCTATGGACAGACTTGAGCAGTAAAAAAACACAGACTCTTACCATCTGTTCCACCTGTTTCCTCAGCTGTTTGTACTCCTTAGAGCTTTGATTATTGAGTGACTCAGTGTAAATCTGGTTGGTGATTCTGACGCATAAGTAGTATGCGGACAGCGTAGCTGGGGTGGTCTTGTCACTGCTGCTGGGTGTTGCCCTCCGTAAACGGGCAACAGGCACAACATCAGCAAAGAAAAGGAGTGCTGTAACGGTGAATGGAAAACAAGCCGAAATTCGGGAATTAGCAGAAATACTGTTGCACAGCCATCTAATAAATTACTGCCATTACCCTTAGAGACTGACTGATTGAAGTGCCAATTACAGCCAATAAAGGTAGCCTTGTACTGTGGAAATGATTATCTGTAAACAGACACTTTGAGTTGAAAGGGGGATCACCATCTGTGATCTCAATCACTGCAATAATGCATTATTTAGACTAATTTAATCCAAAACAAAGTTTGCAAATGTGTTTTCTCTGTGCGGGAAATAAGTTGTTTTGTCTTATCCCAATATTTGATTGAGTGGGGTTGATTGTAAATCCATAATACTATTCTGCTACTGCATAACCCTGAAGACATTTTATACATTATGACAGATTATGATAGATGTTTTGCTAAGATTTAAAAATCTTCTCAGTGTGGGTTTTAACTCCAGTATATTGGCATCACTTGAGGCACCTGAGGAAGCAACTTAAAGTAGAAAAATATGTCATCAAGAAGGCTCCAGAGCAGCCAGGGACAAGAGAATCATGAAGAAGTGTTATTCTGGTTGTGTGCTGATAAGGTTTGACTCTCCGTAAACCACAAAGTATGATTTACTTAGATACAGGTAACTGACAAATTAAAGGAAACACCAACATAAAGTGTCTTAATTGGGTGTTGGGCCACCACGAGCCAGAACAAGTGTAGGTGTTTAAGAAGTGTAGGTTATAGTACAACACAGTCCAATGCTTCCCATGCAACAGTGGTTCCCAACCTTTTTCGGTTACTGTTTCACCAACAGAATTTTGCTCTGCCCGGAGTACCCCTGAAGTACCCCCCCATGTGCATTTTACCAGTAGGCCTATGGTCTCATGAGTCTTCTCAAGTACCTTCTGTGGATAGGCCGAGTACCTCCAGGGGTCTTAGTACCCCTGGTTGGGAATCACTGCCCTACAACAGAAGTCTTTAAAGAAATGTAATGTGTAAATGTGTTATAGGCTACATATTTTAGTATAATCAATAAATTAAGATGCATGGAAGAGTAGATAGATACATAGATAGATACATAGATAGATATGTTTTCTGCCATACCTGAAACAGCCAAAGTAAGAATAATCCCAAATTTGATTGGTCTTTTCTCCATGATGTATCAACAGGTAGACTAACGTTTTTAAAAGAAAAGCCAAATACACACAGTGGACGTTGGGAATTAACCTGGTTGCTTTCTTGATGAGAAACTATTTCTGTCTGAAAGAAACGGTTATTTTATCATCCAGATAATTGTGCAGGTAGAACAGGTGTATGGAGCGGGGCGGACCCTAGAATATGAGTGTGCACGTTGGAAGAGAACGTAAATATAGACATTCGTGGTGTATGACGCCAACCAGTGGCCAGAAAGATTTATCGGAGTATCGGAGTATCAGTTTCACCTTGATGCTGTAAACCTTTGAGAAGCAAGGCACAAAAAATGCATGAGGCAAAATCAACAGCCTGACACATTTATTTAGTAAACTGAGGGAAACTACTCTCAAATTCATAAATGGAGCAATGGCAAGGACTGACAGCCAATGAGGTCGACATGATGTTTGCAAAGACTAAAATAACCACAAAAACATAAACCACCCTTTGATTTTGATAAACGATAGGATTAGTCTTGTACTAAAAGTTGTACTAAAATCATTTATATCTTTCCAGAATAAATGGGTGTGTATCATTCATTGAAATTGATATTGAACAACAGGAAACCCTTACAAAAAAATATTTCCGTTTTGAAACTGCAGTCGACTGTGGTATTTTGGACGCAGTGATTGCAGAATATCTATACAGCAAAATTACTGCAGTAATTTTTTTTTTTTTTTTGGACCCAGTATTTGCAGCATACTACAGTTATACTGCACTCTAACTGCAGTCTGACTGACTTTCGTAAGGAAGATTGTGCACGCCATTCACAATTCCCCTCATCCGTATGTGGAACCCTTGTCTTCTACTCAGAAAACTGATGACTGCGGTATCTGAATTAAGGACATGCAGTGGTTAGCCTACTGACTGTTTTATTTTTCCAGAAACACAAGCGAGAATGCAATTGAAACAACTACGCAACGTAAACTAGCTGGTTAAGCTTGCCTACAACCTGCAACAATGAGACCTTTTCTCCCTGATAACAGTAATCAAATACACATTGTGACACAACTTTCTTTCTCCCTATCCCCCTCAATCCCACCCCCTCTCTCTCTCGCGCACACCCTCTCTCCTATAGATGGGACATATATAAAGGTCAGGGAACAAGATGTGACGTAGTTGGGGACATGTAGGCTACAGTTCTGTGTACTGGGATGTCAGGGTATCGAAACATTGAGGACAGGGAGGTGAATTATAATACAAACACTGCCAAGTGGATTAACCTTCTTTGTACTTCTTGGCACATTCGCCACTCACGTTGTTCTGCCACCCTATTTCACAACAACATTGATGTAAAAAGTGTAATCCTGCTTGCAATCCTGAGGCTTTGAAAGTAAACCTGGATTCTTGAACAGAAATATGGGGTAATATATTACAACTGTTTTCACTTGTGTGAGGGAAATTCCATTGATTTCAAAAAAATAAAAGTGTGTGTATGATACCCCAGGCTGTAGAACAGCGACATTATTCATGCATCACGTTGAAGCACATTTTAAGCCATGTGATGACTTGAGTCAGTGCTGCTTTGTTGTCTGCAATGATAGAGGAGTGGTGTGAGTTGGTGACCTATTTCGGTACATAGATATTCCGCACTCTTTGGCAATCTCAGCAGTTTGGCACTTGATATGTGTGCTACAACTCCACCATCAATACTGAGTGACAACACCTCACCCTAAAGATGTGTTCAAGTTGGATGCAGGTGACATTTCTCCTTGCACACTTGATTGTTGGTAAGATTATTGAAATGCACAACATCTACTATTGTTGTATATGACTGTACATTAAATATCAAGTTGCAGATGATTTAGTCTCTATAGTCAGACTTTTAACTATGTGTATGCTCTCCCACAGCAGGAGGAGTGGTATACCAGTACCCAGGGTCACTAACAGTGGCAGAGGGTACCAATGTGACATTTCACTGTGACATCAGTGAAATGGGAGGGGAATGCTCTCATATCGTATGGGTGCAAGTGGGACCTATGAGAAAGCTCACACTCTGGCCTCAAAAAACCTACAGTGTCCACACCAACAAGGCCTGCCTCCTGAACATCATCAATGCCAACAGGACAAGTGTGGGCATCTTCTACTGTGCCCTGCTTAATGGTGCCATGCTGAACATGGGCAATGGGAGTGTGCTGGAAGTCTCTGGTAAGATCAGATGCTTCTCCATGGTTTATATTAGTGTTCATATTTTCTAGTCCTGGGAGGTATACATTTGGTAGTTATGCCATGTCATGTATGTAATGTCCTCTCTCTTCCAGACCCTATCACCTCTGACGCTACTCTGGAGGTCCTGGTGCCTGTGGACTGGCAGGAGGCCCCCTCATCCCCAGTCCCACTCATGTGCCTGGTGTCTGGACTGGATCCCAGTCAGGCCAGGGTGTACTGGGAGGTGGAGGGGAAGGTTCAGTCCTCAGAGCGTTTACCTGAGGTTCTGTCAGAGAAGCCAGCCAGTGTCAGAGTCCAGCTCTCTGTACCTGGCCATACCTGGGCTGAAGGTGAAGAGATCACCTGTGTTATGGAGAGTACCAGTGGGGTGAAGATGAACAAGACAGTCAGCAGGATGGGTAAGAGAGATCGCCCCAGGGCTATGGGTTGCATTTGTTTAGAGTGTCTCTTTGTATAAGTTTTAAATGATGTAGAACTCTTATGTGTCAAAACAAATTGTGCATTTTTAGGAATGGAGCGGTCCAGACAGGGAATGTTTCTGGCCATCTCTTTGGGCGGCATGTGTATCCTTCTTTCTATTGTGGTGATGATCATCACCTTGTATGTCTGCAGACTGAGACACGACCATCGTAAGTACTGTTTGTATTTGATTAGTTATTCATGATTGATAACTTTACTACATCTATAGCAGCAGTATATTATATAGGCTATCAATAGTATCTTTAACATATTGTATCATAATATTTCCAAAGGAAAGAAAAGATTTCAACCCTACGAGCACAACCAGGACGGAGCACAGGTAAAATAACTTTTTAAAATAAATGTTTGTGTATTATACTATTCTAAGTATTATTTTTGTGAGATTATACTATTACTACTTTTCTACTATTACTATTTGTAATGATGATGGTGGTGTTTTCTTGTCATTCAGGGTCTGACTGAGGTGCAGTATGCCAGTTTAAAGTTTGGAGCTGGTCGTGGGAGACCCTTACCTATGTAACGGATGTGAAATGGCTAGCTAGTTAGCGGGTACGCGCTACTAGCGTTTCAATCAGTTACGTCACTTGCTCTGAAACCTAGAAGTAGTGTTGCCCCTTGCTCTGCAAGGGCCGCGGCTTTTGTGGAGCGATGGGTAACGACGCTTCGTGGGTGTCAGTTGTTGATGTGTGCAGAGGGTCCCTGGTTCGCGCCCGTGTCGGGGCGAGGGGACGGTTTAAAGTTATACTGTTACATTGATGCTGTTGACCCGGATCACTGGTTGCTGCGGAAAAGGAGGAGGTTGAAAGGGGGGTGAGTGTAACGGACAATATAAGTAGGCTAAAGCTGCCCTAGTAAGACCTTACATGTGAATTACATTTTCCACAAAAACATAAAAGAAGTGCTTATTCATTCAGGGTCATCGGTTTGTCAAAATGCTCCTGTGCTTTCTTGCTTATGTTTTCTGACCTACTTATTTGAGTCAATGATGTAAGGATTTTTGCCTTTAGAATAAGGAACTAATGTAGTCAGATTGTGTAGTCATTTTACAAGCTTTGTGATTAAAAATAATTTGTCTTGTTGAAATAATAGCCAAATGTAAATTACATTAAAGACGAATACAAGTTTAATTTATGGAGTGACCTAATTTCTCTAGTCATATGCTGATGAGATTTTTGTGATAATAGTCAGCAATAAAAATGGGTCTCAGATGGAATCTTTTTAATCTCCAACATAAATGTTGTTGCAACATACTTGCTCAGCAAGTACAACAGCACAGCTCCATTTGATGGTAAGCATTTTTGTCCAAATGCTCTGCCTCTTAGTATTTAAAAATATCTCACAAGTTAGGTGCGTTCTATAACTTAAATGATGGAGCATCTTTCATCTCTGTGATGTTGCACCAAACCCACAGATTTACATCATTTTAGCAGACGGTCTTACCCAAACACAAGCTATTTGAGAGTGGAAATAATTGATGTATTATCTATTTACCCTTTATTTAACTAGGCAAGTCAGTTAAGAACAAATTCTTGTTTACAATTACAGTGGGTTAATTGCCTTGTTCAGGGGCAGAACGACAGATTTTTACCTTGTCAGCTTGGGGATTTGATCTAGCAACCTTTCGGTTACTGGCCCAATGCTCTAACCACTAGGCTACCTGCCGCCCCAATCTATACATTATTCATATTCTGTATTATTAGTTTATGGTTCCCATACACACAGGCAATACAATCAATAATTGTATTGTAGGCTGTGCCAGTTTCCTTCACTTGACACATCATTATGTTGCAGTCACTGTCCACCAGAAGGTAGTAAAGAGGTGTAACTTAGTTTCTGTTTAAATGCTCCCTGAGTAAGCAGAGGCCATTCAACCCTCCAGGTGCCATAGCAGTCCATAAACCATAAACCTGGACATTTTAACTGCCATTGTAAAACATTGGAGTTTTAGAAACTGACCAGTATATAGACTGCTCTAAAATACTTTATCTAAGTCCCCCTTTTCTCTTCAAAAGATCAACCAGCTGCTTTCACATTAGACTTTCTTAAAGTAATGTCAGATTGAGGGGTATGCAGTTGTGTTATCTATAAAATAAGTGTTCACACTGAGCATATATGTAGACTGTTTGATAATCAGTGTATAGGATCATGGGAGGAAAATTGAGGGGAATTGGGGAGAGGAGTTAACATTTCTCAATGTGTGCAGGGACTAGATGTGGAACCATTGTAAGGAAGGAAGGAATGGTGATATTTGGCTCCTGCCCCCTTCCCCCCGTCTTGATAGGAATGCGTGAACTCCTTTCCTCCTGCTCGGTTTGATGATGTCATGGCTTGTGCATGTCCCTTTGGCACAGGCTCTGCCAGCTGCTGAGCTGAGTTTGTTGCAAAACAGACACAGCATTATTTTCATGTTTAAGAGCTCCGTCGGGTGGGTTAAAACATTGCCTTTAGGTGGATCATCTTCCCTGTCTTCTCCTTCTATCAATGCTTACATTGTAGGTAGTAGACCTGTTGACATTAATCTTGAGTGAGTGAAAGAAAGTAAAACAGAAGCATTTGATATAGATTATACAGTAGTTTCATTCATTCATATTTTATATTCTGCCCTATGGATAGACAGGTTGAGTTCAAAGTTCTTGTTACAGTACCACTCTTAAGAACATATAGAGGTATGAATTATCCCTTGCGTGAGTTTCTTTCATTATCCACAGATATCAAAAGTACAAAAGCCTCTTTAACTGTTAAAGTGAAATATTCCAGCATTAATCTTCCTCAAACATATATTAAAAAGCCATGTATTGGTTTAGAAGAAAAAATACACTATCCTTATTCAGAACATCTGCTAAATCTATTCTGACATAGACACTGGAAACATTTTCCAGGTCAAAGTCCTGCTCCAAATATTTGGAAAAGACAGTCCGGAGAGTTGACCACAGTTTGTTGGACCAATTTGACCACTGTTTATAGAATAATTACAACATTCTGATAAATATTGCACCACAAAAACATAGGGGGGGCACATATGTTGAATTATATTTCTAATGGCAAATGTTGTTCAAAGTTCCATTGTAATAGACAGAATATTGTTAATCATACATGATTTTGATATCAAAGGACTCTATCAATGGGCCGGGGTGGCTAGTTTCAAAAACGTCTAGACAGAACGTTCTTGAAGTACGGAGTCGAGACAATAAATGTAAACGTTGTCAGTGGCAACGAGAGGTATCACTTCCGAGTGAAAGGTCGTTCAATTATTTCAAGATGGCTGTCCCCTCGCATATGGCAACCTCTGAGCTGTACTGCTGGGAAGGCGATTGGGGTTTACCATCTGTCGACACTGAGTGTTTAATTGTATTGGTAAGATATCTATTATGATGTAATTCCAGAAATATCAACATTGCAAGATAGCACAGCTTGGCTGCCTTCATATTCAGTTGCAAGCTAATGTCAATGTTCATGACGTTGGCTTGAACATCACATCCCTTACTGACATGGCTATCTATTAGTTGTCTAGCTATTTGTCATAAACATTTCACCGTAACAGTAAGTATATTTACATGATAGTTAACGTTATATGGGCTGCTACCATGTAATTACACTGCAAGGTGAACATTGTTACATTAGTATCTACGACTGGCTATCTGGCTAACTTATACCAGTTATCAATTGTCGCTATCGACCCGTTATTGTAGCGGCGTCCTATGTAAGAAAAGGTTATTAGCTAACTTAGCTAGCTAACGGCAGCTAACTAGCAACAACAGCAGCATGCACTGGCAATTTGCAAATAAATCTCACAAGAATGTAGATAGTCGAATGTACCTCGCTAACTAAATCAATGAAAACAAGCAGGTGTAGGTAAACAGCTGTAAGTACAGACTCTACCTGCCTGTGTGTGTGTCTCAGTGAAGGCTCCTCAGAGGAGGAAGGGGAGGACCATCCTACTCAGTTATTTTTGAGAAATATACAAATAGTGAAACATATATAAAGTTATCCTTTTTAGATGATAAAACTATACTAAATATATTCACGTCACAATGACTGATTAAAACAATGTTTTGCAATGAAGTTCTACAGTAGCCTTAACGGCACCCTATAGGGTAGCACCATGGTGTAGCCAGAGGACAGCTATTTTCCGTCCTCCTTTGGGTACATTGACTTCAATTTAAACCTTGGAGTCTCATGGTTCTCACTCATAGACTTACACAGTAATTATAATGACTTCCGGAGGACGTTCTCCAACCTATCAGACCTCTTGCAGCATAAACTGACATGTCCATCCAATCGAAGGATCAGAGAATTAATCTAGTACCGTAAGCATACGCTACAGCTAGCTAGCACTGCAGTGTATAACATTTGTTGAGTAGTTGACTCAGAGAGAAAGACAATAGTTTAACAGTTTTTTAGAAGAAAAAAAAATTCAAAAATTAAGGAGAAGTAGCATAGTGAGCGAGGGGGAGCTAGCTATGTTTTTTTTAGTTAGTTTACCTTTCACTTACTTAGCTAGCTAGCTAATGCAGCTAATTTAGCCTACTCCACAACCTGACTCAAACAGAGAGGAATGCTATTTTTATGTTGGCTAGCTAGCTAAGGCGATCCTAGTCAAGGTAAGCTTTCGGTTGTATTAATTTATTGCCGCTGGAGCCCGTCGGTGTAACTGCTAAACTGCTTGCTGTTCACTGGACTGTGTGATTGTACACATGGATTGTATTATGGGTTTACTAACGTGTTAGTTCTAGTAGCTATGTTGACTATGACGTTAACTGATATGGTGACAACGATGTAGGCTGTGTAGCGGTTAGCGTTAGCGATTATGGTATGACGGTTTGGCTTGTAGAGTTTATTTTTATTATTATTTTTATTTTTTTGCCTGGTCACAGACAGATGTTGTGTTGTGCACTGAAGTCCACAAGTGAAGGGAAAAGGAGAGAGGAGGAGACCGCGTAGATGCGAAAAGGATTTATTAAACGAGCATTGTGATGCTGTATGGGGCTGCTATGAAAGTGAACTGTGTGTGCGGATGATCAGGGGTGTATTCATTCCGACGATTTCTGTTGCAAAATGTTTCTTAAACGGAACGAAATGGGGATGGACCTACAGGAATTTGTCAAATAGAAACTGTTTGGACTAATGATTAAACCCCAGATCAGCTAGATACAGGCAAGATTGTTCCAGGCGGTATTGAATGTGTCACTGTCTGTCACCTCGAGTACTCCAATTTGTCTCTCAGCCTGTGCACCTACTTTATACACTTTCATTTGTAGTCTAGGTTGTAGCAACGATGGGTATAGGGCACATTTTTGTATCATGTAGTAGCCTAAACCTATCAATGTTACATTGAGCTGGGTGAATGGAATGGTAATGACAGTCATCCAATACGCTGTAATAGAAATGGCCATGCTCATAAAAAATATAAAGTCCTCCCTATTCCTAAACTGCACCGACCACCACTGGTGAGTGTTTTTGGTTTTACTATACTTGTGGGGACAAGGAAAATGGCTATTTTAGTCTTAGTGGTTAGGGTTACAATTAGGGTTTTGGGTTAAGGTTAGGGAAAATAGGATTTTGAATGGGAATCAATTGTTTAGAAAGGAAAGGATCTAGTCAGTTGTACATCTGAATGCATTCAACTGACCCCACAAGGAGAGTAGAACAAATGCTACAATGCAGCAGAGGCAACTGTAACTGGCTTTCGCTCCCCAACTCAGTTTCTTACAGGAAATTCCAGGTATGTCCATCATGGTACAGTCGTGGCCAAAAGTTTTGAGAATGACAACTATTAATTTCCACAAAGTTTGCTGCTTCAGTGTCTTTAGATATTTTTGTCAGATGTTACTATGGAATACTGAAGTATAATTACAAGCATTTCATAAGTGTCAAAGGCTTTTATTGACAATTACATGAAGTTGATGCAAAGAGTCAATATTTGCAGTGTTGACCTTTCTTTTTCAAGACCTCTGCAATCTGCCCTGGCATGCTGTCAATTAACTTCTAGGCCACATCCTGACTGATGGCAGCCCATTCTTGCATAATCAATGCTTGGAGTTTGTCAGAATTTGTGGGGTTTTGTTTGTCCACCCGCCTCTTGAGAATTGACCACAAGTTCTCAATGGGATTAAGGTCTGGGGAGTTTCTGGAAAAGGCATTGTTCGTCACCAAACTGTTCCTGGATGGTTGGGAGAAGTTGTTCTTGGAGGATGTGTTGGTACCATTCTTTATTCATGGCTGTGTTCTTAGGGAAAATTGTGAGTGAGCCCACTCCCTTGGCTGAGAAGCAACCCCACACATGAATGGTCTCAGGATGCTTTACTGTTGGCATGACACAGGACTGATGGTAGCGCTCACCTTGTCTTCTCCGGACAAGCTTTTTTCAGTTCATTTGCATGGCAAAGAGGGACTTTGCAATTAATTGCAATTCATCTGATCACTCTTCATAACATTCTGGAATATATGCAAATTGACATCATCCAAACTGAGGCAGCAGACTTTGTGAAAATTAATATTTGTGTCATTCTCAAAACTTTTGGCCACGACTGTACAAACCCCAAAGATTGTGTTGTATGTATCTGACTGGAAGCAGTGTTTTTGATTTAGCTGAACATTCCTTCAATGTAAAACCTAATAATGTTCCATTTGGTTTTCTCTTAATACAAGGCCACCCAAAACATCTAATGTATTACTGTAAACCACAATATTTCCATTGTGCATGTTCAGTTAAATGACTGATGTGTTCACAAGCCACATATGACAGCTTATATTACCTTGCAGGCTTGATTAAACCAGATTTGAGCATCATAAACTACATTTTCCTCCCTGGCAAATTTTCAGACATTAAACCATTTTTTAAAAATGTGTGTATTTTGGACCCACATCTTACTGGACGGAACAAGATGTCAAATGTGGGTCTGGAAAGTGACTTTCCTCCCCTGATATTTTTTTGGTGGTTGGAAAATGCACATCTTGCTTGCTTTTAGTTTGTGTCTCAGTGTGGTCTCTGAAACCACAAAGTGGCTACTGAACTGGAGCCATGTTAGTGACACATCAAACTCTTGGACAAACTCTTGTCTGGAAATTAGCAATTTCATTGAGTTTTCCAGGATGCCCCCTGGGTTTTCACTGCAACTGGGTAGATTTGTGTCTGATGATGTGTCACATTCACAGAGCTCATTCTTTCCATTAGTGAACTGGCAAAATGTCACTGCATTTAGGCTAGAGGTCTGTACATTCCACCTATTAGGAAATTGCAAAAGTGAATAAGAGAATCTGGAAGGTTTCTTTAAAAATGTTTATTTTTTCGTTATTTAAAAATGACAGCATTAGCATATCTACTTGATGGTTACTGCTGGATTAGCTTATGTTTATAGCGTACGTTATTGCCAATGGCTAGTCTAATTATCATAGTAAGCATAGTTAATTAGAACATCATGTAAGAGATTGATGTTTAGTTAGTAACAGACTGATCCTGAGACTCAGATTTTTCACTTTAAAATATAGGTCAAACAAAAACAATGATTGCAAAGTTAAACAAACCATACAACTATATGCATAGGGTCTTCTTTTAACGATACGAAAACACATTCACTTGAAGAACAGTGCAGATGCAAAGTTTGGCATACATTTTAAAGTGAAAAATCTGAATCTCAGCATCACTCTTTTAGTGTGAAATTGCCCTTAGCCTAACCCTAGTCTAGTGATACCCATCCACTGGTAGCCCTCTTATTTGTTAAACAAATTCAGTAGTAGCCTACGTTTTTCTACTACAGGCAAGTGGCATTCATACATATCCAGAAAAGCAGTGTCTCTCTTTACATTCCTCAGATGAGAAGTGTGTTGCTCTGTTTTATTAAGCAATGATGGAAAAAAAATGATTGGCAGTGCAATGTAGGCTAGCACTCAATTACGTGCACCTGTTTGTAGTCTCTCATGCAGAGGAGAGTACGGTGGGGTCTGAATACTTATGTAAATAAGGTATTTCTGTTTTTTTATTTTTAATACATTTGCAAACATTTCTAAAGACCTGTATACACTTTGTCATTATTGGGCGTTGTGTGTAGATTTATTTAATCCACTTTAGAATAAGGCTGTAATGTAACAAAATGTGGAAAAAGTGAAGGGGTCTGAATACTTTCCCAAATGCACTGTATAGTATATACACTGAGTGTACAAAACATTAAAAATACCTTCCTAATATTGAGTTTCAGCCCTTTTGCCCTCAGAACAGTCTCAATTTGTCGGGGCATGGACTACAAGGTGTCGAAAGTGTTCCACAGGGATGCTGGCACATGTTGACTCCAATGCTTCCTACAGTTGTCAAGTTGGCTGGATGTCCTTTGGGTTGGGGACCACTCTTGATACATTGGAAACGGTTATGTGAAAAACCCAGCAGCGTTGCAGTTCATGACACTCTCAAACCGGTGAGCCTGGCACCTACTACCATACCCCATTCAAAGGCACTTAAATCTTTTGTCTTGCCCATTCACCCTCTGAATGGCACACATACACAATTCATGTCTCAAGGCTTAAAAATCATTATTTCATTAATCTCCTCCACTTCACTGATTTTAAATTGGATTTAACAGGTGACATCAATAAGGGATCGTAGCTTTCACCTGGATTCACCTGGTCAGTCTGTCATGGAAAGAGCAGGTGTTCCTTATGTTTTGTGTGTGTGTGTGTTATGGTATGCACAATAATTCATTCTAGATAGGCCTTCACCTAGGCTACATATCTGTATAGGCCTACCAATATATTAGTTATGTGTTTTAGACCTGTAGGGTAGGTATGAATTTTATTTTCAGTCTAGCTAGTCTTCGGGTTTACAACCAAAGATAAAAAGTTGAGGAATTTCCTAATAAAGTCGTAGCCATGATGTCAGCCTTTGATGTATTTAATGACATTTTGGTTGGGTGACTTTGGCCAACTGCAGAGAGAACCTCAGCTTTTCTCCATTCCTCTCTTAACTTTCACTGGCTATTCCATTATTGAAGATCTAGTTCTGCCTTCTTGAATGAGTTTTTCTTTCAATCTGAAGTGATATCTGTCCTTCACAGTGGAGCACCAGGCCCAATGTTGATACTATTGCTGTACATTGTACAATCTAAATAAGCCACGGTCGTGTACTGTGCTTGACTTAATACAAATGTCTGCTTGTGATTGTGATATGATCAGTTTGTCATTATTGTGGGTAGACCCTAAATTACATGATTATATTTCTTCTCTGAGGTGAAAGGTATTGAATGACTGTATATAAAATATTTTATGTGTTATCGGTTTTGATGATTATAGGATACATTAAAACATTTAAGGCCATTCTTAATGCCCTGGGGCCAGCTGACAGTGGGGTTTGTAAAGTACTTGCGGACACTGTTGAAGGAATTACCTCTTCTTTTCCATGAGATTACGTCCCGTCACACCTGTCTGCAAGCACAGTCAGGTCGACCTGTTCACCTCTGCCAAACCACATTTATAGGAATGTCATTTTATGTATGGCTATCTTTCAGCCAGATACAATCATAAATGTTGCTGTGCGCATTTGCCTTGTCAATCTATAGTGCAATGTGTCTTTAGGCTACTTTGTATCAAGTCTGCTGCAATACAACAATTGCTTTGAGATCCATTGAAAGGCATATTAATGCAGTCGATTACTGTTTGCTTATTTCATTCTGGAATATGATTTTCCTTGTGAGTGCAGGACACAGTAAGTGGAAATGAAGGACCATTCCATGAATGGTGACCTGGGCCCAGATTGACACAACCTTAAGAAGAAATTTCTTCTTAACTGCCATTTTTTCCATAACTATAGATTTATGAAGAAAGTCAAGCAAAGTTGCTATTCCTCAAAAATGTTATTGGAAATGTTCTTTCTCTATTTATTATGTTTCTTCCTTAAGCAAAAAGTTAAGAAGAAATTTGATTCTTGAAAATAAAGTTATTGGATTTGTTCTTAATTCCAAGATAGCTAAACCCTTGTTCTAAACTCTGGGCAGTCTGAGAATAAGCTCATGAAAGCGATTGAACATGTTTAATTCACTCACAAACTTCATCTGAAAGTTTCTGTATGGATTATTTTAAACCAAAGAACATGTTTTAGTAACAGCAATCTCACTACGAATTATGCTAACATGATTGCCATTGCTAGCTAGATAGCTAGCTAAATTAGTTGCCTAGCAACAAACATTTTAAGAAGATATTTGAGAAGTTTGTAAGAAAATCATAAAATCTTAAGATATTGTTGAGGAATTGCACTTACGAACTATCTTATGAACTTATATTTTTTTCATAAAAAGCTTCTTAAGTTTTTGTGTAAGAAGTGTTTTGTGAATCTGGGCCCTGATCTTAGTTTGAGAATGTAGGCTATGTTTAGACACCTATTCTGTTTCTATTAGGCCTATTGAAGTTTCTCCTTCGCACGCCTTTTTACTCTGGTCTTGTACTGCTTTCCTTCTACTTTTTCAATCTCCTTATCTCTTCAGGAACAGTTTGTTCCATCACAACTGGCTCAGCTACCTGCCACTCCCTTCCCTTGCCTACGCACACTGCATGCTCCAGGACTCTTTCAGGCAGGGCAGGCTCCACATCCTTTCTTCCATAATCTCCATCCGAACAGTCTAATGCAAGAAATTCCCCTCCCATTGATAAAAATCAGTATTGTGTAATCTACATTGTTACATCTACAGGTGTTTATGTCCGTCCACAGTGATTAGGGACAGGTTTTTACAAATAATTAATTAGCAATTTTGCACCTGCGCAAAGTATATATTTTTGTCCATCCTTTTCAGAAGGCTCAATGTCTCATTCCTAGTGTCAACCTTTAATTTCATCCTTTTTGTTTCGGGTGTTTTATTTTTGGGGCTCCCGAGTGGCGCAGCGGTCTAAGGCACTGCATCTCAGTGCTAGAGGCGTCACTACAGACCCTGGTTCGATTCCAGGCTGTATCACAACCGCACGTAATTGGCAGTCCCATAGGGCGGCGCACAATTGTCCCAGCGTCGCCCGGGTTAGGGTTTGGCCCGGGTAGGCCAGACTTTGCTGTGGTGCTAAAGGTTATGGAGTATAGCCTGGTGTCTGCGGTGTCTAGAGTTGGGCTGCCTATCACACAATCATGTTGTTTATATGCTTAATGTTTGTTTTTACATGCTGTGCATTGGGTCCTAAGGGTCTGCCTTAATTGAGGTGTTCATGCCTCCCTCCCCCTCCCTTTATGTCAGTGGAATTATTTTGGGCCTAGCTTGGATGCTTCCCGGATGCTTTTTTTTATACAAGGCTGTGGAAACGAAGGTATGTCTGGCTCAACATGTTTTAGCTCAGCGTTAATCTGTTAATCATCTCCCTTCAGGCTTATGCAAAGTTTGCAGGCGCACCCCTCAAACTTCACAAGATCGGCAACCCCTGGAGAAGTCCCACCGGTAAGATGTCTTTAGTTTTTAGGTCCTTTTTATATTGTTTTGTCTCAACTCGAGAAACATGGCTGCATTAATTTACTTCAGAACTAGGCATATTTTCCTATAATCAAAGGGAACACATTGAGACTAAGAAATGGAATGGAAGGAAATGTGCTCTCTATAAAATGGGCAGAAAATATCTCCTTTTCACTTTGTTCTTGTTATTCCTTTAACTTACTATATTATTTCTCCATCTGTATAGTATGTTTTTCTTGATTCTTACTTTCCAGACTTAATGTCTTCCCTCTCTTCACCAATGGCTCTCCTCTGCCTTTTCTCTCTTCTTCATCTCTAGATTTTCTCTCTATCCCACTCTCCTGTTTTCTCTCCATCGGTCTGTAATGGTCACATTAACAGTGGCTGTTAATGAGTGGTGTTGTGAGGTGCCTGTCTTTATGATGCATTTTTCTCCTTTGCTAGGCTCCCTGCCTGCCCTGAAGACCAGCGAGAATGGGAGCCTCTCTCGGCCCAGTGACATCATCATCCACCTCAGGAAACAGGTGACAGAGAGTCCGCCTGCTCATGTACAGCACAGTCCTCTGCTTTGTCTGAAAGAGCTGCTCCATGCTCTGTTTCACACTTGCTTAAAGTGAATTATGATCTAATTTCCCATTGAAAAAAGCAATGTCTCCTATGATCTTTCCTCCCATCCCCCAAGTTCAATTAAATGCACACTTCAGCTAATGCCCAGATGGAACCCATTAGCCAAGATACTTACTGCCCCCTGACTGGTAGGTGGGTTGTGAGCTACTGCAGTAGAGATGTTAGAAACCACAATGCAAAGCAGATTGATAAGTGCTGTTGTGGTGTCAATGTGAGCGAACAGGGAGGAAACCCTGGTGAGATCATCCCAAAGGATTAGACAGTAAAGGGGTAAGGATGGTGGGGTTTCCAGACAAACCTCCCAAAGTCAGTCAAAAACTGCTCATTCTACCCTCCAGAGCAAGGGAGGGAGAGGGAGGTAGAGAGAGAATCTCTCTAAGATTTCCAGTCATGTTGAGTTCTTCTTGACCCCAGCGTGCACCATTTCAGACTGACTGCCCTGCAGTCATGAGGTTAGATGGTAAACACTTGACCCAGAACACCTAGACTGCCAGGAGTCCCATAAAGGCCTCCACATAGAGGTAGCTTTTCAGTTTTTTGAATGGGTTTCCGGAGAACATTGACAGTGCTAATGGTGTAGTCGCGCCAAGGCGGCTCATGGTATTGTTCCAGAAGGGCTTTAAAAACGATTTAGAATACCTGACAACAGCAAGACTGGTTTAAGATGTTGTGGTCTGTGAATCCTGTCGGTGATGTTCGTGAAAGGTGATGAAATGCCTGAAGTGTGTTGTGATATGAACCTATCTTTCAGAAATACAATGCCGACTTTGACCTGTCTGCCAAAGAGGGAGCAGACACTCTGGCCTTCATCTCACTCCTGGAGGAAAAACTGATGCCAGCTCTGGTGAGGATCACAGTTACTCAGAGAGAACAAGACACAGGGAGGGGGCTGAAGGGAGTGATAGAGAGCGTGTCTGTGGATAGAATGAGTGACGAGGTTGTAGAAGACATTTCTGCAAGAATGAGATGACGTGGAAGATATCACTAGTTGTGCACTAGTGACTGGGTTGTGCCACATCACTCCGATTATGGCAAAAAGTTATTATAATTTTGTCATATAACCGCATACTGCGTTTTTGTCCTACTTAATCTCGCTTCTCTCTGTCTCGCTAGAAAGATTGTAGGTAATTATACCTGGTGCTTCATTGTGTCCTATAAAGAAATATCTCAAACATTGTTTCCTGTGCCAGCAGAACCGTGTCAACATGGAACAACCTGTGGCTTCCTGCAGCACTTTGAAGTGGGATAAACAGCCACTGTGCTCTCAATGCCAAAATGTGTAGCTCAACTGCTGTATTTTGTGTCTGTTTGAAAAATCTGAATATCCTAAGGATTCTAATTCATAGTGACTACTATGTCATTACCTCTAGCTTGTAGAAGCCCTTTTGCATCTCTTTCACACTTTTGTGCTTCTCTCTCTTTCTGGTCTAGGTCTATACTCGGTGGATTGACCCTAAGAACTATGTGGAGGTGACTCGGCGTTGGCACGCGGAACACGCCCCATTCCCTCTGAACTTCTTCCTGCCCGGCAGCATCCAGCGCCAGCAGCTGCAAAGGCTGAGGCTGGTCAGGGGAGACGAAGAGTTGACAGCAGGGGAGGAGGTGGAGAAGGAGGTGAGTTGAGGGGGAGATGGAGGAGGTAGGTAGGTACACCCAAAGGCAATTGTTGTTTTAATAGTCTTTCTAATCTTTCCAAAGAACATTTTATTATGGGGTCCTTTGCAATCAGTTTAGTATGGGGGGACATACTGTATTGGTACCATATAATTTATATTGTTTATACAGAATTCTTAATGTAAAAAATAATACTGTGATTTTTTTTTTAATGGTATGAAGGAAAAACCTTAGATACATATATTGTTGAGAAAGCATCACTCTGCAAAAATGTCACCTGATACCAAAATATGCAGTTGGCAGTCATGCATTGAGGAAGAAATCCATGCTGTAACACCTGTGAACAGTAAAAAGCAATAAACCATTTTTTAAATGAAAAATAGAGGTTCAAGACTATTTCCTGAGTGCCAACCACATGTGTTGGTTTTGAGTTCTTGTCCAGTTCGGTCTTGTACAACACACATTTTAAATATACCACTTCTGTTAGCAAGTTAGACTACTACTTTTCATTAAAAACACCTAAAAGTGGCCATAAAATTCCAAGTGTGTGAATTGGGATAGGTTATCAACAAAACAAAAAAAGAATGTGTGAATAGGGCCATTGGAGGTGTTACACTGTGATTAAACCATGTGCTGAGAGAGGTGTGAACATTGGACTTGCCTCCATAGCTGAGCTGACGCATGCTTCAGACATCATTGCTCCCTGTGATGACGTAATGGTTTATAGGCTTGTCATGGGAACTCGACTTGTTTCCCAAAGCGCTGGTCCAGGGCAAAGCTTATCTACATACACGGCTCAGGTCCAGGGTACCTTTTTTCAGTCTTGTAATGGTTAAAGATCTGAATATGGATGCGGAAAGCTGACCCTAGACCAGTGTTTTGGTATAACCTCTTGCAGAAGTTAATTTAAGCAATAAGGCACAGGGGGGTGTGGTATATGGCCAATATACCACGGCTATGGGCTGTTCTTATCAGTGGCGGTTCTAGCTTGTATGGCTCCCTGGGTGAACCCCCCCCCTTCAGCACCATTCTGCACTAACTAATTTTTATTCAGACATTTGGAACAACAAATAAATAATTATAACATTTAACGACGATATAAATATATATACAAAAATAAGACACTTAAATATCAAAAAGAAGTAACAAAGACAAATAGAAACAAATTATAGTATATAAATACAAATAAAAAAGAGAATTCAATTATTACACTATTACCTTATTCCTAACAAAAAACACACAAACAAAATTAGAATCAGGGCGCCCACTCAAAGGTTAATTGACCCACAGTCCCACACGGTGACATGATATCATTGACGTGATGTGCAAATGAGCGATAGAAAACCGATCGCGCAAATGTCACCATTCGGATGTTGTTTTTTTGTGCGGGCGCCTCATGCCCCCGGCAAGATGCCGCTTAGGGCGGCTGCCCATTTCGCCTATGCCTAAATCCGCCACTGGTTCTTACGCACGACGCTATGCGGAGTGCCTGGACACAGCCCTTAGCCGTGGTATATTGGCCATATAGCACAAACCCCCGAGGGGCCTTATTGCTATTATAAACTGGTTACCAACGTAATTAGAGCAGTAAAAATAAATGTTTTGTCATACCCGTGGTATACGGTCTCATATACCACAGCTGTCAGCCAATCAGGTGTTTTTACTGCTACTCTCTGTTTATCATATATGCTTAGTCACTTTAACTATACACTTATGTACATACTACCTCAATTGGGCCGACCAACCAGTGCTCCTGCACATTGGCTAACCGGGCTATCTGCATTGTGTCCCGCCACCCACCACCCGCCAACCCCTTTTTTACGCTACTGTTACTCTCTGTTCATCATCATCATATATGCATAGTCACTTTAACCATATCTACATGTACATACTACCTCAATCAGCCTGACTAACCGGTGTCTGTATGTAGCCTCGCTACTTCTATAGCCTCGCTACTGTATATAGCCTGTCTTTTTACTGTTGTTTTTATTTCTTTACCTACCTATTGTTCACCTAATACCGTTTTTGCACTATTGTTTGTATTTGGCGCACGTGACAAACTTTGATTTGATCAGAATTCAGGACTCGAACCACCCAGTTTATAATAAGGAATATATCATGATTCAAAATTATGTGAGAATTTGGCCTGAGGTCGGTTTGTCAACACCTTTCTCTCTCCAGCTGTACCGCGATGCTATGGAGTGTATGAACCTTATCTCGCAGAGGCTGGGCTCAAACAAGTTCTTCTTCGGAGACTCGTAAGTCCACACAGAGAGGTTCTACCTCGACATTAAACTGGGAATTCAGCACCTCAACTCAATTCACTTGCATGGCATCCATATGTATCTCTAACTACATGACGCTGTTCCCTCCAGACCTTCATCTCTGGATGCTTTTGTCTTTGGCTACTTGGTGCCCATCCTGAAGATGAAACTGCCCAATGCAAGACTCCAGCAGCACCTCAAGTCACTGGACAACCTGAGCCACTTCTGCTCCAACATCCTGGCGCTCTACTTCCCCAGCGAGGGACGAGGTGTGGGACCACATAACATACTGTACATGCAGTATGACATTGTCTTCAATGATATCTATTATATAACTTGCTATTGTTGTTAACTTCTGAATTCCATGTCTCACACTTTTCCTTGTTTATCTTTTGTGCAGAAGGTATCAGTCGCAAGGTGTCCTCCCAGCCTGAAGGGGGTGACGCTGACAACGAGCCTGGTAAGAGGCGCAAGCAGCTGCTGTCGGTCCTGGTTGCCCTGGGCGCCATGTTGAGCTACGCCCTCCTCACAGGCATTGTGGCTATTCAACACGTCCAGCAGGAGGCACTAGACCATCGTTCCCCAGGTCTCAGGTCACTCTCCTCCCACGGGGAAGAGGAGGATGGGGAGGAGGAGGGCTGAGGATGGGGAGGAGGAGACGGCCGCAAATCAAAACTGATCTCCTGTCTCTATTCCTAATTCTTCGTTGACGCTCCCTCAGCAGTCTGGAATGACTGGAAAGGTGTTAACCAATATGGCAGAAACTCCAGTTAGCCTTCTAGACTAGGTGGAATGTTTACTCTACTGCTGATGCCTCAACAATCCCTTCAGATCCTGGAGGAGGAGTCAATAGGAAGAAGGGGCAAGGGGTTGGTGTTTGATTGGGCCAGAGCCGTAGAGTACGATGAAGAGGAGGAGCAGCACTGTGGGAATATACATTAAGATGCTTCAACATGCACCAAGAGTGCTTCGATGTCTTACTTGGAGAATGTTTGGATGTTTTCTCTGCTTTATTTTGACTCTGCCATTGCACGATAATCATAGATCCAAATCATGACGTTGCTTTGCTTTTCTCAATTTCTTGGTGCTTTATCTAATCCAACTGATTATACTTTTGTGTGTAAATTATATTATTGAGGGAACAAATCCCAGGTAGCATTTGTGAAAATTGAATTGTTACTGAATTCTTAGTAGCATTAGCACATTCTTTCTGAACACTTGCCAAAATAATCACAATCTCCACCACAGTAAACAGTGTGTGAGGTCTCTAGATGTTTAATAATTTCAACAGAGGAAATAAAGGGGTGACTTCTTGATGTATATCCTTTTCATATTATTGCTTGTCAGGCTGAGAACTGTTTTATAATTTTTCACCTACCATGGATTTGAGGGCCAAGCCTGAAGTTTGGGGCATTTAAATGTTTCTGGGCCGATTCAAAATCTTGTGGAAATTGCCCTCCCCAGTGCAATTTGTGTGCTATCGTGAAGACTGTGCTGGCCCTATTCCTGCAGCAAGTCAAAATATCATTCAATAAAAGAAACAGGGAAGTTCAATAAATCACTTTTAATGTTCCAATACATCTGTTCGCTGTGTAAAGGCTTCCCCTGCTTTAGGATGATAGGCTACTGTTGATCTCTAGCCATACAGGGTTACATTATTGTCTAATTCAGAGTTGCAAGAAACTCATTGACTTTCTATTTTTCAATTTCTTAAAGGTAGCCTGTTGGAGATAAATAATTTATGGTATGTAAATTTGTAATGCAAGAGTTAACCTTATTCAATCTTGTTTTGAGGGCAGAACTAATGTTACACACAGGTTGCCATACACCTTAACCCTAAATTTAACCAATCACATTTCTTTCCTAAACTTAATCTAAACCCTGAACCTGCCTAACCTTAACCAATTGGGATTACTTGCCTAATCTTAACCAAACACATTCAAAGCTACCCTCAGAACCCGATACAATAAATATATGCCAAAATGAGGATGTGGGGTTTAAAGATGAGGATGGTCCCATATTGAGGGGAACACCTGTAGCATGAATATATAGCACACATTTTTTATAGTGTGAATAGGAGTTGAAAAACCAAACTGTAAATATATTCATGTGGGTTTTATTTTCATGGTTGAATAAATGGGTCACAAACATACATTCTTTAATATTGTGTGGAGGAGATATGTTATTTTGTGTAGTAACTATTGTGATAGGCCTATCAAAAGTTTGGGGTATCTGGAACGGGTGCTTTGAAAGATGAAAGAGCATGCTGCACCTGATCTAACACATTTCAGCCTGGTCTCATAGACTACACTGAACAAAAATATAAATGCAACATGCAAGATTTTACTGACTTACAGTTCACATAAGGAAATCAGTTCGTTTAAATAAATTCAGTAGGTCCTAATCAATGGATTTCACATGACTGGGAATACAGATATGCATCTGTTGGTCACAGATACCTTAAAAAAAAGGTAGGGGCGTGGATCAGAAAAACAGTCAGTATCTGGTGTGACCACCATTTGCCTCAACACAGCTTCTTCACATAGTTAATCAGGCTGTTGATTGTGGCCTTTGGAATGTTGTCCCACTCCTCTTCAATGGCTGTGCGAAGTTGCTGGAAATTGGCGGGAACTGGAAGACGCTGTCGTACACGTCGAGCCAGAGCATCCCAAACATGCTCAATGGGTGACATGTCTGGTGAGTATGCAGGCCACGGAAAACTGGGACATTCTCAGCTTCCAGGAATGGTGTACAAATCCTTGCGACATTTATTGCCATCGATAAAAAACAAGTGTGTTTGTTGTCCGTAGTTTATGCCTGCCCATGACATAACCCCACTGCCACCATGGGGCACTCTGTTCACAATGTTGACATCAGCAAACCGCTCGCCCACACGACGCCATACACGCTGTCTGCTATCTGCCCGCTACAGTTGAAGCTGGGATTTATCCTTGAAGAGTACACTTCTCCAGCATGCAAGTGGCCATCGAAGGTGAGCATTTCTCAAATGAAGGCAGTTATCATGCCAAACTGCAGTCAGGTCACCCTGGTGAAGACAACAAGCACGCAGATGAGCTTCCCTGAGGCGTTTTCTGACAGTTTGTGCAGAAATTCTTTGGGTTGTGCAAATCCACAGTTTAACCAACTGTCCGGGTGGCTGGTCTCAGACGATCCCTCATGTGAAGAAGCCGGATATGGAGGTCCTGGTCTGGCGTGGTTACACGTGGTCTGATTGTGAGGCCGGTTGGACGTACTGCCAAGTTCTCTACAATGACGTTGGAGGGGGCTTATGGTAGAGAAATGAACATTAAATTCTCTGGCAAAAATGTTGGTGGACATTCCTGCAGTCAGCATGCCAATTGCACACTCCCTCAAAACTTGAGACATTTGTGGCATTGTGATGTGACAAAACTGCACATTTTTGAGTGGCCTTTTATTGCTCCCAGCACAAGGTGCACCTGTGTCATGGTCATGCTGTTAAATCAGCCTCTTGATATGCCACTCCTGTCAGGCGGATGGATTATCTTGACACAGGAAAAATGCTCACTAACAGGGATGTAAATACATTTGTGCAAAAAATACGCTTTTTATGTGTGTGGAACATTTCTGGGATCTGGGGTGGATGGTTGGGTGTATAATGCGAACGTTTAGCAACCCAAAGGTTGTGTGTTCGAAACTCATCATGGACAATTTGAGCATTTTAGCAACAACTACTTACTACTTTTTTGCTACTTTGTAACTACTTAGCATGTTAGCTAACCCTTCCCCTAACCTTAACCCTTTTAGTTAACCCTAACCTTAACTCTTTAACCTTAATCCTTACCTTAACCATAACCCCTATCCTAGCTAAAGTTAGCCAGCTAACTAGCATTAGCCACCTAGCTAATGTTAGCCACAACAAATTAGAATTCGTAACATAATGTACACTTTGCAAATTCGTAGCATATTCTACGTTTTCTAAATCGTAACATATCATACAAAATGGATGACGGACATCCACAAATACCATACGAAACGTAACATATCATACTAAATGAGTATCTCAGATTTACATACAGAATAATACGAAATGCTCTGAAACCAGGTTGCATATTTGAATATTACTATAGTTTAGTCAGATTAAAGGTTGGGAGAAGATTGTTTAAGCAATAAGCCCTGAGGTGGTGTGGTTTATTGGCCATATACCACAACCCCCTGATGTCTCTTATTGGTATTATAAACTGGTTACCAAGGTAATTAGAGCAGTAAAAATACATGTTTTGTCATACCCGTGGTATACGGTCTGATACACCATGGCTGTCAGCCAATCAGCATTCAGGGCTCAAACCACACCGTTTTTAATAAGAAATAGACATGCTACATGACCAATAAGGATGAATAAACATTTCCATATGTTTTCTTTTAGGAAATACAGTGACTGTGCACCTGGCCTCGTAGTTCCTGGCATCCCCCCTCTTTGTTGCCCCAATAACAAGTTTCACTTGAACCTGGTCTCCGCATACCAACATCTGCGCATGACGCCATCGGCAAGGAATTCCGCATTACCTCCTGTTGACGCAGGGTTTTTGTTTAGTTTAGCGTGTGCGTGAGTGCGTGGCGTGGCATGCGCGTTTCTTTCCGCATTGGAATATTTGAGATCCACCCTTCTGCCCACTTATGGGTTTTGGAGCAATCAGCGAGCTGCACCGCGATTAAAAGAAACTCCCTCTGCTTTCAATGAAATCTCTAGGGGCTGAGTTTAATGACCTTGAAAAATGATCTGGGAAAGAATTCCTGTTTTAAGTGGGGGAAAAAACGCTTGTACATGATCACCCTCATTTTCCACGAATCAGACATAAACGCAACACTGCATGTGCGCAATCTGCAGCAATGAACAGAGGTCAGAAATTCGGCTGGATTGAGTTTGTTAAATAGTGCTAAAACGGGGAATCATAACACATTCAACTCGACCAGGATAAGACAGTACATTCACTCATATTTTCCTCTCAGGAAAACCCATATGAAAAACCAGACACTGGAATCCAAAACCATACATAGTACAGGCCTGTTGGAAAGGTGGCAATCCAGAAATGTGGCAACAATGACTGGGTCTATATTTTGCCTATCCAGTTGTCATCAAGGTCCAATAAAGAACATGTATGAGAAATATATTTTCTCCATCACATGCTGTTAAATCCAAGTTGCCCCGGCAACTCATAAGTAATCAAACAAAAACATTTCACAAGCTGAGGGATAGGAAAAGAACGGGGAGGGCTGGAGACTTGAGGAGAGACGTTTTATGCATGTAGAAGTTATACTCATGTAGCCTTTTCATGCGAAAACGAAATGGCCATTTTACAAAGATTCAAAATATTTGTTGAATGTAGTCATTTCTGTAGCCTTCTTCTGTTAACACTGATATTAAAAATAGATATGTGTGCTTTGTACACATGCAGTAATGCACTTGGTAATTACATGCTCTCCAGTGCACATTTATACTGAAAAATATATAAACACAACAATTTCAAAGATTTTACAGAGTTACAGTTCATATAAGGAAATCAGTCAATTTAAATAGATTAGGCCCTAATCTATGGATTTCACATGACTGGGAATACAGATATGCATCTGTTGGTACACAGATACCTTTAAAAAATGTAGGAGTGTGGATCAGAAAACCAGTCAGTATCTGGTATGACCACCATTTGTCGCACTGCCTCATGCATTGATCAGGCTGTTGATTGTGGCCTGTGGAATGTTGTCCCATTTACTGTATATTGCCGGGAACTTGAACACGCTGTCGTACAGGTCGATCCAGAGCATCCCAAACATGCTCAGTGGGTGACATGTCTGGTGAGTATGCAGGCCAGGGAAGAACTGGGAAACTTCTTGTATGACCTCTTAAACACTATATTAGGCTCAGCCTTTGGAGCTGTAGTTTTCCTAGATATGGCTACTGTATTGTGATCACTACATCCGATGGATCTGGATACTGCTTTCAAGCACATTTCTGCAGCATTAGTGAAGATGTGATCAATACATGTTGATGATTTAATTCCTGTGCTGTTTGTAACTACCCTGGTAGGTTGACTGATAACTTGAACCAGGTTGCAGGCACTGGTTACAGTTTGAATATTTTCTTGTGTGGGCAGCTTGATAAAAGCCAGTTAATATTTAAATCACCAGAAAATATATCTCTCTGTTGATTTCACATACCTTAACAAGTATTTCACACATGTCATCCAGATACTGACTGTTAGCACTTGGTGGTCTATAGCAGCTTCCCACAAGAATGTGCTTTAGGTTAGGCAGATGAACCTGTAGCCATATTCCTTCAAAGTATTTAACATGAGATCTATATAAACAGCAACACCTCCACCATTGGCATTTCTGTCTTTTCTGTCAATGATATAACCTTGTATTGCTACCACTGTATCATCAAAGGTATTATCTATTATAAGTGAGTTTCAGAGATAGTCAGAGTATGAATGTCATCTGTTACTAGCAAATTATTGATTTCGTTAACATTGTTTCTTAAGCTACATATGTTAGCATGTGCTATTTGGAGCTCTTTTCTTGGATGCTTACTATTTGTCATTGCTTTACTGGGAAGTTTAGCAGAAGTAGATATGCTCATGTTATTTATGTTAGTGCAGGTTGAGGTGCAAACAGTGGACATCCTACAAGGGCACACCACCTCAGTGCTAACAGTATAAATCTGGTTCATAGGCACATGATAACTGCATACAATAGCTGAATGATCAGCAGAGGCATTCAGGGCAGTTAGAGGGACATAAATTAGGTTACTTACATTGTGTCTACCAATGCCCCTGGTATATTGTACATTTGCTGAAGCTCAGCGTCACAATGGTAGAGTGTTACATACGCCTTTTGGAGGAGGGAACGCAACACCCTGCTACATCTCACCTCCCCATGGAGTGAAAAAGTAAGTAACCTAACAGAGGCAGAGAAAAATACAGTTTACAGGGAATTTATTTATTATTTATTATTCCTAAACACGGTAAAGTGGGGAAAGGGAGCTGGGCTTGGGTCATTGATGAATCATTGTCTCAACACATCCTTTTGATGCTGTGAAAGGATCCAGGAACTCAAATGATTTGGGTGGACTTGGGTCTCCTTATAAAAAATGTTTTTTTCCAAAAGGTATCAAAATTGTCAACAAAAGTTACACCCATTGAGTTGCAATAATCACGTAGCCAGTTGTGAAGAGAAATAATCCTGCTAAAGCATTCAATGCCAGGATTTAGAGAGGGCACAGGGACATATATGATGGGTCTTTTATTAGTGTCTAGCAGAGAGTCAATCAGCTCTTTAAAATCCAGTTTCAACTGTTC
The DNA here is from genome assembly GCF_016432855.1 of Salvelinus namaycush. Classification (NCBI taxonomy): domain Eukaryota; kingdom Metazoa; phylum Chordata; class Actinopteri; order Salmoniformes; family Salmonidae; genus Salvelinus; species Salvelinus namaycush. The sequence continues at coordinate 53,150,190 of NC_052311.1, forward strand.
AGAGCTGCCCTTCATAATGTCATTAAACCCCACATGGACTACGATAGAATCAATTTCCATGTCCAGACGTAGTACATTCGGGAGCAGCTTAGTAATGTAATTTACTCAAGCTCCGGGATAGGACATTGTAGACTCAGGCTTGGCAGAGCCTACCCCCTGCACTTTATCTGCGAGCTGTTGGCTAGAGCGCACTGTGGGAAGACCAGAGTAGGCTATACACATTTGCTATTTAACGCAAAAGTTTTTGTGAAAAACTATTGAGAGTTGAAAATGTGATGGAACCACATTGAACTTTAGATTTGGCCTACAAATGAATATAACACCTCTATGGAAAGATGAGACTCATGAACAGGATTTTGTTCTCCGTTTTGCTCAACAACCCCTTGTCTGATAGTAGCCCATACAAATTAATGGAAGTATGGAGGTAGTTTTGTGCCAAAAAGTTAAGGAGTGTCCAAAAAAACAAAAATATTTCCTGAGCTCTCTTTTATCTCCTAGATATAGGACAGACCCTTCAAAACCTTATTCCTTATGATTTATTTTTTGACTGTCTTTTTTGCCATTCATGAATGTGTTATTCATTGCTTTCTATGGGCTATAGTAGTAAAGGCCAAATTCTATTTTATCAACAACAAAACATATACAGTTGAAGTCGGAAGTTTACATACACGTTAGCCAAATACATTTAAACTCAGTTTTTCACAATTCCGGACTTTTAATCCTAGTAAAAAGTCACTGTTTTAGGTCACTTAGGATCACCACTTTATTTTAAGAATGTGAAATGTCAGAATAATAGTAGAGAGAATTATTTATTTCAGCTTTATTTCTTTCATCACATTCCCAGTGTGTCAGAAGTTTACATACACTCAATTAGTATTTGGTAGCATTGCCTTTAAATTGTTTAACTTGGGTCAAACGTTTCGGGTAGACTTCCACAATAAGTTGGGTGCATTTTGGCCCATTCCTCCTGACAGAGCTGGTGTTACTGAATCATGTTTGTAGGCCTCCTTGCTTGCATACACTTTTTCAGTTCTGCCCACAAATTTTCTATGGGATTGAGGTCAGGGCTTTGTGATGGCCACCTCAATACCTTGACTTGGTTGTCCTTAAGCCATTTTGCCACACCTTTGGAAGTATGCTTGGGGTCGTTGTCCATTTGGAAGACACATTTACGACCAAGCTTTAACTTCCTGATGTCTTGAGCTGTTGCTTCAATATATCCACATAATTTTCCATCCTCATGATGCCATCTATTTTGTGAAGTGCACCAGTCCCTCCTGCAGCAAAGCACCCCCACAAAAACATGCTGCCACCCCCGTGCTTCACGGTTGGATGGTGTTCTTCGGTTTGCAAGCATCCCCCTTTTCCCTCCAAACATCACAATGGTCATTATGGCCAAACAGTTCTATTTTTGTTTCATCAGACCAGAGGACATTTCTCCAAAAAGTACAATCTTTGTCCCCATGTGCAGTTGCAAACCGTAGTCTGGCTTTTTTATGGTGGTTTTGGAGCAGTGGCTTCTTCCTTGCTTTAGCGGCCTTTCAGGTTATGTCGATATAGGACACATTTTACTGTGGATATAGATACTTTTGTACCTGTTTCCTCCAGCATCTTCACAAGGTCCTTTGCTGTTGTTCTGGGATTGATTTGCACTTTTCGCACCAAAGTACGTTCATCTCTAGGAGACAGAACGCGTCTCCTTCCTGAGCGGTTTATACTTGCGTACTATTGTTTGTACAGATGAACGTGGTACCTTCAGGCTTTTGGAAATTGCTCCCAAGGATGAACCAGACTTGTGGAGGTCTACAATTGTTTTTCTGAGGTCTTGGCTGATTTCTATTGATTTTCCCATGATGTCAAGCAAAGAGGGACTGAGTTTGAAGGTAGGCCTTGAAATACATCCACAGGTGCACCTCCAATTGACTCAAATGATGTCAATTAGCCTATCAGAAGCTTCTAAAACCATGACATAATTTCTGGAATTTTCCAAGCTGTTTAAAGGCACAGTCAACTTAGTGTATGTAAACTTCTGACCCACTGGAATTGTGATACAGTGAATTGTAAGTGAAATAATCTGTCTGAAAACAATTGTTGGAAAAATTACTTGTGTCATGCACAAAGTAGATGTCCTAACCGACTTGCCAAAACTATAGTTTGTTAACAAGACATTTGTGCAGTGGTTGAATAACAAGTTTTAATGACGCCAACCTAATTGTATTTAAACTTCTGACTTCAACTGTATATATATATTTGATAGCCATACCTAAAGGGGTCCTAAAATGTAACATCTAATAGCTAAATGATCCATGGTATGACCATCTTAAAACAATTCCAAATGTTAGTTTAGTAGAACTTAATATCACGGAAATACATGTGAACCATTTTATGACATCTGGTTTGTTTTTCTGTTTTGTTCTTCTTTCTTTACCCTCTTTTATCTTCCTGCTCAGGGAGGATAGTCTGATATGTTTGAAGTACATCGCCTACTTAAGGCTATAGGCCCTTCAAAATCAACTCTGGACCTCGAAGCCAGTTCTACCTGCGTTCTGTCATTGTTCCCTTCTAATCAGGGACTTATTTAGACCTGGAACACCAGGTGGGTGCAATTAATTATTAGGTACAACATACCTCATAGGGTAAGAGTTGAACACCCCTGCTATAAATAACTTTATAGCAGATGAATTACTGTATAGACTACCGGCACAGCCTAGATTATGGCTGTATAACATGAGAATTGAGAAAGTTGGACACCCCGCAAGCCTCAGGTTATAGCAGGCGAATGAACTCCCTCGCTCACTGTCACATCCACTCTGCGCGAACGAGGTACTTGGCCGGAGCGCGCCTGTAGGAAGCCAGTCGACATTTGTAACGGCTCTTGAACCTACATTCTGCGGTCAACTCACACTGCAGACTTATATTTTTCACTTTGAAATAAAGCTCCATTCATAAACATCAAACTGGACTCTCGGCGGATAGTTATTTACTCCTGTTGACTTTCGTGTCAACTTTCCCGCACCGTTTCTTGGGACATGGGTGCGAGGCGCGATGTGCCAACTTTTCTGGCTCTATCCACATTTCTATTCATTGCAACATGTGAGCCAATGGATAAGCAAGATATGCAAGGTAAAACAAATAATACTAACTCACTCATAGTAGTGCGTATTTTGTGAATCATCAAATTAAATTAGGTGGAAGTGTGTTTTCGAAATGAATTGATGCAGACAGTTTTTGGTCTGGACTTCACTTTGTTCTGCCATAGACACACATAAACTCGAGATGGTTATTATAACCCTGAAAATATGAGTTAAAACTGTAGTTTTAGAAGTGTGTGTGAGCCCTATAACAATTTCCAAGTCGAGCGTAAAACACTCCACACACAGGGCGCAACGTTTTTCTCTCACCTTTATGGCTTGAAATGTGCTGTTTTATCTCTATAGGCTACTTTCTTTCATCTGTTTTCTCATTCATCTTGGTTATGTTGGTCATGTTTCACTGCTGGTTAATTAGGTTATTTATTTTCCATTTCATACACGAATAATATTTAATATTATTTCTAATTGATCATTCATATTTTCTCTCTCTTTTCTTTTTTTTGTTGAGATAACCAGTTTTTTCCTTCCACATGTCATAACTGATCGTCTCCTCCACTTGTATTCTTTATGACATATACAGGAACAGAGAAAGTGCTAGGCCAACTATTTTCTGACTTCCTTGGCTGACTTTCCCCCTTATTCCCCTCTTTCTCCCCTGAGTGCTCACAGCCTGTTTGTGGCAGAAATCCTGATCATTGCCAAACCTCATTGTCCAAACCAGTGTGTGAACGGGTGAAGAAGTGTCAGAAATAATAGCAAGAGAGAGAGAGAGGCAGAGAGAGGAAGGAGGAAGGGGAAAGCCTTCTTACTAAGAGCTAGAAAGCAGCCAGGAGTCCTGCTCCTTTTATTCCTCTCTTTTGTTTTCCCCTGGGTTTTAATATCCAACAATGTGTCAGCATGGGCTTTGACTTTTGGCATTATGAAGTTCTCTGTGATAATGTTCAGGAATACCACTACTAAAATTGATGGAAGTAAATTAATTCTGTATTGGTGCACAGTCTAGGAAAGACAATAAATACAGAGAGAAATTCATAGTCATAGGAAGAGAAATTAAATAGAAAAATATGTGTAAGAAAATAGTTGAAATGTACTATGTATTTGTACCTTCAATGTTATAACACTGTACTATCTGCCTATTAAACAAACATTTAAACTGTAGATGGGGACTATTTATTAGTGAAATAAAATAACTTGTAAAACTTGTTTCTTAAGAAGTCTTCATAAGGGATGTGGTTATAATAAGAGTCAGATTTGCTATTGTTAAGTTAGATGTTGCTTCAGAGATGTCAACTAGTCACTCAACAGGTGTCCTCATATACCTGGGCAAGGGTCAAAGGTGAAGCGTCATCATGGGACTGGATGAGAGCCTTTGATCAGGGAAAATGGTAGATAGATACCCTCTCTCTTCATTATCTCTCTCTGTCAGTCTCTCTTTCATCATCGCTCTCTCCCCACCCCCTCTCCAGTCATTGACATGCTAACCCTGGACTCCAAGACCAGTGTGTCTGCGGTGGAGAAGGTGACAGGTGCCATGAGTGTGCTCAGTGACATCTACATCGTGTCCACATTCCGCCTGCCTCCCAAGATGGGAGGGGTGCTGCTGGGCCTCTACAGCAAAGAGGAGAACAAGAAGTACCTGGAGCTGGCCATCATGGGAAAGATCAATAAAGGTACTTCACTCTCACCCACTGACTAAACCAGCATTAACTATTTCCCAGTTTCTCTGTGACGGAGCATTCAACTAACTCAGTTTCAAACCACCTTTAGTATTTAAAAGTGTTCACATGAATATCAATCTGTCCATTAAGTTTCACTTTTTCCACCCACCTTTTTTGTATCTGTTTGACTTTTCTCTCATTGTTCTTCTTTTGCTGTTATTAGTTACCTTTCCTTGTTCAGTAAATCCATCCATTTTTTCCCCTCCCCCTGTTACCCTCTCTCGTAGCTCTGGTGCGTTACGTGAGGGAGGATGGCAAAATTCACACAGTGAACCTCCAGAGCGCAAACCTGGCTGATGGTCGCACACACTCCATTATTCTCCGGGTTGGAGGCCTGCGCAGAGACAACCTACACCTGGAGCTCTACGTCAATTGTCGATTGGCTGACTCCAGCCAGGGCCTCCCTCCATTGGTCCCTCTCTCTGCGGAGAAGGTGGAGATTCGTAATGGCTTCAAGGCCTACGCAAGGCTACAGGTGACAAGGAGCACTGAGTCTGACACTAAATCTCAAGTAAATCCCATGCCCCTTTAGCTAGGGGCCAGGGCTTCATCTCAATAGCCCAACGTGGCTTGCTCTCCTCGTCTCCTATCCTCAATCTGCACTTATTTGAAAACACTGGGTAAAGCAATATGGTGGATGCCTACTGGAAATTAGCTTTCACCTGTCAAGGTCTTTCACATCAGTGTAGATGAAGTGGAGCAGACGGGGAGTGGAGGCGACTTTTGAGAGTCGAATTGAGAGGTGGTCCTCTTTGACTACCTTTAACCATAGCAACAGCTGTCATATCAAATCATATCATATCATAGCAGCTTCAACCACAGCATGGTGTGATCCAAGCTTCTCCCATTACAGGGCGCTGTGGAGTCCCTCAAAATGGCTCTAGGGGGCAGTGTGGCCAAAGCAGGTGCCCTGACAGACTGTCCATTCCAGGGGGATTCATCAGTCTACAACACAGGTGTGTCCAAAATCCCTATATGACTTTCCAAGATGAAGTCTGTTATGAAAAAAGTTAATCAGATGTGTATCCTGAACATGTTTCAACTTAAAGTCCTTTTCCTCTTCTTACAGTCGGTGCGACTGCAGAAGTGAACTCCATTCTAGGTGAGTGTATCCAAATGTCTCTTTTCTAGTATACAGTGGAATCAATGTCTTATGGAAATGTGTGTTGACTTTACTTGACAATGATTTGGCATTCTGTGGGTATTGTATGTCAGGTGACCACACTAAGGCTCTGATTGGTCAGCTAATCATCTTTAACCAGATCCTAGGAGAGCTGCGAGAGGACATCAGAGAGCAGGTGGGTTGTGTGTGTGTGTGTGGGTTTGTACAAGTGTATGCATGCAGCATGTATGTGTGTCTGCATACTGTATGTGATTGTGCATTTTCACTGATGTCCTCTCCTTCTCCAGGTGAAGGAGATGTCCCTGATTAGGAACACCATTCTGGAGTGCCAAGTGTGTGGTGAGTGAACGGCCATGGGGGAAAAAACTATATGTGTGGAAAATTTGACCCATTGTTCCCTGTTCATGTCTTGCTCTTAAATACACAACAAAACCTAAACCAACGGTGTGTTGACCTCCAGGCTTCCACGACCCTCGTTCCCCCTGCTCCCCCAACCCCTGTTTTAAGGGTGTGTCCTGCATGGAGACCTTTGACTACCCAGGGTACCGCTGTGGTCCCTGCCCAGAGGGCATGATGGGCAACGGAACCCACTGCCAGGACATTGACGAGGTATAACACAATAACAGACAGGAAATGGAAATTAGCCTGGCCGAGTTTTAAATTGTGGTTTTTACACTGCCTCAAGCTCACAGTTGAATGAAATGTGAATTGACAAAGCTTTTATTGTGACAGCTGAGCTGTTGTCAAAATAGACAGAGTCACTTCAAGTACTCAGCACGGCTCTTATTTCAAAGAGCCCCTACTGTACCACTTATCTCTGTCTATTTCTCTCTCGTCTCCCCCACTCTCTCTGTTCTCTCTCTATTTCTATTCTCTGTCTCTCTAATTTGTCTCAGTGTTCCATAGCCCAGCCCTGCTACTCTCCAGGTGCGTGTATAAACACAGTGAAGGGTTTCAGCTGTGAGCTCTGTCCCCCTGGTCTCTGGGGCCCACCCGTCTTTGGGGTCGGACTGGAGTACGCCAAGCACCACAAGCAGGTACACACACACACACACACACACACACACACACACACACACACACACACACACACACACACACACACACACACACACACACACACACACACACACACACACACAATCACTTTTTTCCTTATTGACATAATCCATAATTCCCTATTGTCTTTTTTCTTCCTCACACACCTTGCTGTGGTTTTGTCTACAGGAGTGTGTAGACATCGATGAGTGTATTGAAGTTGCCAACGCCTGTGTGCCCCACTCCATGTGTACCAACACCATCGTAAGTAGAACCCTTTTCCAATGTGAAGATGTTTATTACAATGTATGTACAGCGTCAAATCTTCACAACGAGACATCACCCTCTTGTGATCATATGAGAGTACTCTAGAGCCGCTGTGTAGTAAAGCTGTTCTCTCTCCCTTCCTCCTCTCTCTCCCCCATCTCTCTTTATCTCTCCATCCTCCTCCTCTCTCTCTCCCACCTCTCCTTCTCTCTTTCTCTCTCCACCCTCCTCCTCTCTCTCTCCCATCTCTCTTTCTCTCTCCACCCTCCTCCTCTCTCTCCCCCATCTCTCTTTCTCTCTCCACCCTCCTCCTCTCTCTCCCCCATCTCTCTTTCTCTCTCCACCCTCCTCCTCTCTCTCTCCCACCTCTCCTTCTCTCTTTCTCTCTCCACCCTCCTCCTCTCTCTCTCCCACCTCTCCTTCTCTCCATCTCTCCCAGGGCTCGTTCAGGTGTGGTGGCTGTAAGGTGGGTTACTTGGGGAACCAGACAGTGGGCTGCGTGCCCCGTAGGTCCTGTGCCACACTCAGCTTTAACCCCTGTGATGCCAACGCCCACTGCATTATAGAGAGGAACGGAGAGGTGTCCTGTGCGGTAAGCAACAGTGTTCTTTTACTACCTTTGCCATCCTGGACAGGAAAAGAGGAGCCACACTGCCCTATACTGCCAAACTCTAAATACTACTTTATAGATCTTGGCTGGGCAACTCCAGTCCTCGAGGGCCTGATTGGTGTCACACTTTTTCTCCATCCCTAGCAAACACAGCTGATTAATCAAATTGCATTCTAAACTGAAGATCATGATTAGGTGATTATTGTAGTCAGGTGTGTTAGCTGGAGCTGGGACAAAACTGTGACACCAATCAGGCTCTCAAGGACTGGAATTGCCCACCCCTGTTATAGATGTATTGTAGGTTTGTTTTAAAATGCTCTCTTTTCTTCCATTCGCCAGTGCAACATTGGCTGGGCCGGTAACGGGAACACTTGTGGCACAGATACAGACATTGATGGATACCCAGACCGCTCTCTACCCTGTATGGACAATGACAAGCACTGTAAACAGGACAACTGTGTTTACACACCCAACTCAGGCCAGGAGGACGCAGACAACGATGGCATCGGAGACCAGTGTGACGAGGACGCAGATGGGGACGGCATCAAGAATGTGGAGGTGTGTGTGTTTCCATCTCAGACCCTCTGTGGTAATTGTATCTGGGTGTATGTGTGTGATAATATAACTTGTATGATTGTAAGTCATTGTTTCTCATTTTTTCTCATGACCATAACTGTTATATTTTGCAGGATAACTGTCGACTAGAACCCAACAAAGATCAGCAGAACTCAGACACAGACTCTTTCGGTGACGCCTGTGACAACTGTCCCAATGTCCCTAACATTGACCAGAAGGATACGGACAGCAACGGGCAAGGAGACGCCTGTGACAATGACATAGATGGAGATGGTGTGTATTCACACAGACGCGTGCGCACACACTCACACTTTCACTCACACACTCACTCACGCATAAACGGCAAGATGTCCGGGAGACCTTTTTGTGAGCCGCCGTTGAAGTTGGCATTACACTCATTGTTAACATAGCAAATCTAAGCAACTAGGTGATGGCCCTCATGTCTCCCCCCTGTCTTACCCTGGTGTTCAGGTATCCCCAACGTGCTGGACAACTGCCCCAAGGTCCCCAACCCCATGCAGACAGACAGGGACGGAGACGGGGTAGGAGACGCCTGTGACAGCTGCCCTGAGATCAGCAACCCCATGCAGGTAAAATAACCTTCACACACCCCCAATTCCCAAAATGTGGATCTACAGAAGATATTCAGCCACTCTTGGCTGAAACAGGGGTTTAGGCTGCTCATTTGTCTTGTCTTTGGTTTATTCTGACCCTCTCCCCCTAGACGGACATTGACAATGACCTGGTGGGGGATGTGTGTGACACTGACCAGGACACGTGAGTCTCTGATTTAAACATGCACGCACACACGCACGCACGCCCGCACACAAACAAACTGCACTCACACTGCTACAGCTGTCACACAGCGCTACACCTGCTGTGGCTAACACACACATACATGCACCTGCTGCACTCATATTCACAAAAACACACACTCACTTTACACCTGCTGGGATTTACAAGTAGACACACACACCTGCTGGGGCTTGTTTTTGTGCTGCAGTTGTTAGAACTTCCTGATGGTGTTTTTCTAGGTGATCAAAAAACACTAACTATTTCGGTACAAACAAAATAAGTGAACATAACATGACTTGGGCCAGGATTCAATGCAAGGCGCATTATAGGGCAGCGCACTATACTGGATTTTAAAAGGTCATTTACGATTGAGCCGACATGTGCAGCATTTACCATGAACGTTGTTTAAAATGCCTAAGGCGCATTGTCGGTTGTCTAGTGAACTGCGCTAGAGCACGTCTTGAATTAAATCCCATCCTAGGAGTTGAACTGAATTCCAATGTGTCTATGTGTGTTCCAGGGATGGGGACGGTCACCAGGACTCCAGGGACAACTGCCCTGACCATCCCAACAGCTCCCAGCTGGACTCGGACAACGATGGCCTTGGGGATGACTGTGACGATGACGATGACAATGACGGGATCCCAGACGTTCAAGACAACTGCAGACTTATCACCAACCCCAACCAGAAAGATTCTAACAGTAACCAACCGTTACTAAAACTTGAACAGTGAACTATCCCTTTAACAGTAACCAACCGTTAAAGGGATAGTTCAATGTTCAAGTTTTAGCTTATTTTTTTTACTTCTGCTACATGCTTCAAAAGTGCCCCTCTGTCTTACTATGGCCATCTCCCTCTCCTCTCCCAGGTAACGGGGTGGGCGACGTGTGTGAGAACGACTTTGACAACGATTCAGTCTGGGATCTGATTGATGTGTGCCCTGAGAGTTCAGAGGTCACACTGACAGACTTCAGAGCCTATCAGACAGTCATTCTGGATCCAGAGGGCGATGCCCAGATCGATCCCAATTGGGTGGTGCTCAATCAGGTGACCCTTGACCTCCCTCTTTGGCTCAACACATGAACAACTTTGATTGTAGGCTGAAATATCCCTTTATTAAGGTTATCCTCCTACCTACTGGTTATTATAAATAGGCCTATGCTAGTGCATTGACTACAGACTAAAGCATGGTAAATTGCATAGTGCATATTTGTCACGCTCTTATGGAATACTCTAAAATTAGGTGTATGATTCATTGTGGATACGGATTCTGATATTAAAGAATCCTCTTTTATTGCAGGGCATGGAAATAGTTCAGACCATGAACAGTGATCCTGGTTTAGCTGTGGGTACGTTGATGTTATGGGTTATGTTGTTTGTTACTTCTTGTCCTGGTCCTGTGATGCATTCTAAATAGAATTGCTCAAATTCTGGCCAACACAGTGATTTGAGTATAGCTGGGTATTGAAAAGGTGCTGGAAATAAATATATTCAGTACCAGTCAAAAGTTTGGACACACCTACTCATTCAAGGGCATTCTCAACCAGCTTCACCTGGAATGCTTTTCCAACAGTCTTGAAGGATTTCCCACATATGCTGAGCACTTGTTGGCTGCTTTTCCTTCACTCTGCGGTCTAACTCATCCCAAACCATCTCAATTGGGTTTAGGTCGGGTGATTGTGGAGGCCAGGTCATCTGATGCAGCACTCCATCACTCTCCTTCTTGGTACAATAGCCCTTACACAGCCTGGAGGTGTGTTGGGCCATTGTCCTGTTGAAAAACAAATGATAGTCTCACTAAGCGCAAACCAGATGGGATGGCGTATCTCGGCAGAATGCTGTGTTAGCCATGCTAGTTAAGTGTGCCTTGAATTCTAAATAAATCACTGACAGTGTCACCAGCAAAGCACCCCCACACCATCACATCTCCTCTTCCATGCTTCATGGTGGGAACCACACATGCAGAGATTGTGGTTGGAACCAAACATCTCAAATTTGGACTCATCAGACCAAAGGACACATTTCCACCTGTCTAATGTTCATTGCTCATGTTTCTTGGCCCAAGCAAGTCTATTCTTCTTATTGGTGTCCTTTAGTAGTGGTTTCTTTGCAGCAAATTGACCATGAAGGCCTGATTCACACAGTCTCCTCTGAACAGTTGATGTTGAGATGTTACTTGAACTCTGTGAAGCATTTATTTGGACTGCAATTTCTGAGGCTGGTAACTCTAATGAAATTATCCTCTGCAGCAGAGGTAATTATGGGTCTTTTTTTCCTGTGGCAGTCCTCATGAGAGTCAGTTTCATCATAGCACTTGATGGTTTTTGCAACTGCACTTGAAGAAACTTTCAAAGTTCTTGAAAGTTTACGCATTGACTGACCTTCATGTCTTAAAGTAATGATGGACTGTCATTTCTCTTTGCTTATTTGAGCTGTTCTTGCCATAATATGGACTTGGTCTTTTACCAAAAAGGTCTATCTTCTGTATACCACCACTACCTGATTGGCTCAAACGCATTAAGAAGGAAAGAAATTCCACAAATTAACTTTTAACAAGGCCCACCTGCTAATTGAAATGCATTCCAGGTGACTACCTCATGAAGCTGGTTGAAAGAATGCCAAGAGTGTGCAAAGCTGTCATCAAGGCAAAGGGTGGCTACTTTGAAGAATCTCAAATATAAAATATATTTTGATTTGTTTAACACTTTTTTGCTAACTACATGATTCCATATGTGTTATTTCATAGTTTTGATGTTTCCATTATTATTCTACAATGTAGAAAATAGTAAAAATAAAGAAAAACCCTTGAATGAGTAAGTGTGTCCAAATGTTTGACTGGTACTGTATATTTTTAAATTCCAATGAACTGAATTGACCTGACTCAACGCAATAACCTCCCCAAGGCTACACAGCGTTCAATGGGGTGGACTTTGAGGGCACCTTCCACATCAACACGGTGACGGACGACGACTATGCAGGCTTCATCTTCGGCTACCAGGACTCCTCTTCCTTCTACGTGGTGATGTGGAAACAGACAGAGCAGACCTACTGGCAGTCGACACCCTTCAGGGCCATGGCCCAACCTGGCCTGCAGCTCAAAGTGAGTGATGGGACACAAACACAGCAGCCTATAGGTGGTGCTACTGATAAGAAACTTGTCTGAATCTGGACACTTCCTGAGAATCACCTTCAGACAGACTCTGCTGTTGGATATACACCCCCGTTCAAAAGTTTGGGGTCACTTTGAAATGTCCTTATTTTTGAAAGAAAAGCAAATGTTTTGTCCAGTAAAATAACATCAAATTGATCAGAAATACAGTGTAGACATGTTAATGTTGTAAATGACTATTGTAGCTGGAAACTGCAGTTTTTTTAATGGAATATCTACATAGGCGTACAGAGGCCCATTATCAGCAACCATCACTCCTGTGTTCCAATGGCATGTTGTGTTAGCTAATCCAAGTTTATCATTTTAAAAGGCTAATTGATCATTAGAAAACCCTTTTGCAATTATTTTAGCACAGCTGAAAACTGTTGTTCTGATTAAAGAAGCAATAAAACCTTGCCTTCTTTAGTCTAGTTGAGTATCTGGAGCATCAGCATTTGTGGGTTCGATTACAGGCTCAAAATGTCAAGAAACAAATACCCTTTCTTCTGAAACTCGTCAGTCTATTCTTGTTCTGAGAAATGAAGGCTAGAAGGTCAGCATCCCGGAGCAGCCACTTCACTGTTGACGTTGAGACTGGTGTTTTGTGGGTACTATTTAAGCTGCCAGTTGAGGACTTGTGAGGCGTCTGTTTCTCAAACTAGACACTCTAATGTACTTGTCCTCTTGCTCAGTTGTGCACTGGGGCTTCCCACTCCTCTTTCTATTCTGGTTAGAGCCAGCTTGCGCTGTTCTATGGAGTAGTACACAGCGTTGTACGAGATCTTCAGTTTCTTGGCATTTTCTCACATGGAATAGCCTTCATTTCTCAGAACAGGAATAGACTGATGAGTTTCAGAAGAAAGTTATTTGTTTCTGGACATTTTGAGCCTGTAATCAAACCCACAAATGCTGATGCTCCAGATACTCAACTAGACTAAAGAAGGCCAGTTTTATTGCTTCTTTAAACAGTACAACAGTTTTCATCTGCCGTTTCCAGCTACAATAGTCATGTATAACATTAAGAATGTCTAGACTGTATTTCTGATCAATTTTATGTTTTTTATGGACAAAAAATATGCTTTTATTTCAAAAACAAGGACATTTCTAAGTGACCCCACACTTTTGAACGGTAGTGTAAGTACAACAAAGCATGTTGTGGTAGAGAGACATTGTAAAAACCTTTGATTGTTATCCAGTGAAATATAATAATGGAAAAAGTATCTACTACAGGGTTCAGAATATGCAAAAAACTTTCTCTCTCTCTCTCTTATCCCCCTCCAGGCAGTGAAGTCCCGTACAGGGCCTGGTGAGTACCTGCGTAACGCCCTGTGGCACACAGGGGACACCAACGAGGAGGTGAAGCTCCTGTGGTCGGACCCACGGAATGTGGGCTGGAGAGACAAGACGTCTTACCGCTGGCAGCTCAGCCACAGGCCCCAGGTGGGATACATCAGGTAGGCCACACCCCTCTTTCTCTCTTAGTTCTTTATTATTTTTATTTTATTTTAATCTACTACTTTCTATTTGTATCAGCTGTTCAGTAACTGTTTTATTGTCAATAGAATTTATGATCTGAAGTCATTTAGTACCTGCTTAACTATGTATCAGAATTCCATTGTTTTTTACTTACTCGGGGGCAGATGGGTTCGATGGCTTTGAACTTGAAGCTGAGCTCATCCTCACTGAACAGGACACTGTTGTGGTACACGGCTGTGTGTGACCACTGTTGACCACTAGAGGGAGTTTACACTGCCTTGGCTTGGATGATAAAAAATAGAAAAAGAAAGATGGCTGGTGGCAGTTTGGTGGACTGGGTGGCTATTCACCAATATATACTCCATATTTTTCCCTCCTAAACCTCTTTGTGACTTTTACAGAGAGACCGGGCCCCCTGGCCCTCTATTGTCCCCGTTGCCATGTCAACCAAATCCTTGGCAAGAATTTGCTGAGCGCCCGTTCATATGCAGATCCAGAGGAAACTACTGTAGAGTGGGGGGTCTGAGAGAGACAGAGAGAGAGCGAGAGAGAGAGAGAGAAGGGGGGGTGAGGGGAGAAAGCGAGAGAGGGAGAGAGCAGGGAGAGTATCAAAGACAGAGAAAGAAACAGAAAGATAAACAAGTGTGAGGGAGTCTGACTAGAGGCAGACTCACATAGCAGAATAAGGAAAAATCTCAAGCAGATTGTCAAATTCTAAGAGTGAAAGAGAATATCTTGAATCAGACGTCATGTCCGAGGAACATATTGCTTATGCAAATAGTTTAAGAAACCAGCTTTATTGGGTGGCATAAATACCACATTGTGCTCAACAAAGCATCAGCTAGACATTTTCAAAAGACACATTAATTTGAACCAATACCTGTGTTTGAGCATCTCTCAAAACCCTTACATTTCTGGCCCATTATCAGTAGCGATGCGTGGGTAAAATCACCGGGGAAGCCAAGCCAGAACAAAAAGACATTATATAACCTATGTGTTGTGATAATTGCTTTATTTGCTCTATAGCCTGTCTTGACACTGTGATATATATACAATAAGAAGACACAGTGGCAGAATAAATTCAACGACATATTTGTTTCATTACAAAACTGGAGAGCAACATCTGTCCGGTGAAGTCCACAAAACATATTGCATGTAACAAACAGTTACATGACCTACAGCATGTTCAAGCAAGGTAATGTTTATGGATTTAGAACCACGGAAAGTTTCCGCAAGTTGCAAAGAAACAGGAGCTGCCTCCGCTATTCCAGCACCATTTCAACATCATCTAATCACCTATGCTTAGTCTAATACAGTGACAACTAAAAGATACCAAAACGAGTCCAATCAACGTAAGCAAAATATGATGTGGCTGTCCATGTAACTGATTTCTGTGTGTTTGTGTGTATTTGTGTGTGTTTGTGTGTATTAGTGTGTGTTTGTGTGTATTTGTGTGTGTTTGCGTACGGATAAGTAGAAAAACATGTTGACTCACCCTACTTGTAGAGAAACGCCAATGCCATCCTCCTCTTTCATGTTGCCTAAACGGCTTATGACTCTGTCACATAGTACACACTTTTTGTTGTCCTAGGCTACCTGATTAAAATGCTTGCTTGTTAGCCTAACTACCTTTCATGGGCAACGATGCGCCAGGCCAGCATACTACCTGGGGCACAATGTATGAATTTATGGTTGGATCAGAATCGCCGTTATAATCATTGGCCAGTATGGAGAATGAAGTAAAACCACAAGTCCAAATCCCTATCTCCATCCATTGCTAATTTAGGAAAGGGACAATTTTAGCAAGCTAGCCACCGGAAGACAACAACACAAGGAGATGCAACAATTGTCACGTTCCTGACCTATTGTTCCTTTTTCTGTTATTTATTTAGTTGGTCAGGGCGTGAGTTGGGGTGGGTTGTCTTTGTGTGTTTTGTCTAGTCTAGGGGTGTTGTATGTGTATGGGGTAGAGAAGAGTGAGGTTGTCTAGTTATGTCTATGGCTGCCTAGATTGGGTCTCAATCAGAGACAGCTGTCATTCATTGTCTCTGATTGGGAGCCATATTTAAGGCAGCCATAGGCAGTAGGCTTTTGTGGGTAGTTGTCTATGTTGAACGTTTGTTGCTTGTCTGTGCACTTACGTTATTTAGCTTCACGGTCGTTTGTTGTTTTGTTAGTTTGTATATAGTGTTCGTTTTGTGTTTTCTCTCTCTTCTCAATAAAAGAAGATGTATTTTGCACACGCTGCGCCTTGGTCCAATCTCTCTTGTCAAGACGATCGTGACAGAAATTCACGTTTTTTTCTGTCAATAATGATGTTTGGCTTGTGATGTGATTAGTCTAAAGCTAAATCCAAACTGGCTTCCCTTGACACCTTTTGTTTGGTGCTCCAGGACCATTCAGTGTTGAGCTCACACAGTTTAGCTCAACACTGATTGGCTGTTATTTTTTTCATTTTTTTTTCCAATGGAGACCAAATGCTTTCTGGCTTCCCTTGCATTCAATGCTATGGGCAGCAACAATTTCATACTCTTTCTGACCAGACAGCATCAGATAGATATGCTGCACATACTGAGACAGAGGGGCACTGTTACATTAGATCAGATGAAATACATTCAGCCTGTTGCGAATTGAAGGAAATTTATGAAACACAGAGAGGCAAAAGATACATTATTTTGTATATATTTTTTGGGGTCCATTTTTTGGGGGAAGCTTAGCTTCCCTTGGCATCCATGAATACATGCCACTGCCCATTATAAAAAAAGTTGCCAGAGAAAAGGAGAGTTGGGGGGGGTGGAGGTTGTGGAGGGGGGGTCACTCCAGTGGGGTGCAGTGAGGGGAGAGTGGAGAGTGGAGAGAGAGAGAGACAGGTCTTTTTAGAGGCAGGGAGGCCCTATTCAGACCCAAACAGAGAGACACCTGCTTTGTATGCTGTGCAGAGGAGTCAATGGAGCACTGCAGCGATGCACTGCACTCACTCAGGCAGCGGCTGGGACAGGGGCTGGGCCTGCTCTCTCTGTCTCTCTTTCTCTGTTCATCCAAATAACCCATTTTGAGTTCTGTGGTTACTTGCCACTGGGTTTTAGTTTGGTGGCACTTCATTTGACTAATCTCTTATATGACCATATGCCAACTACTACAGCTACCCACAACAATCACATGTTATGGGTATGTGACAGTGGTATAAATAAAGACAGTGTGGATGACTTTCATTTTGATAATTACCAAAGGGAACATGGCTAGAAATGACAAGGGAATGTAAAAGTCCCCTGATTTGTGCATTGTCCCGCGCTCTGTGGCAGGGTGAAGTTATATGAGGGGACGGAGATTGTGGCTGACTCTGGCGTGGTGATTGACACTACCATGAGAGGCGGACGACTGGGGGTCTTCTGTTTCTCCCAAGAGAACATCATCTGGTCCAACCTGCGCTACCGCTGCAACGGTAAGACTCCGTTCTTCACATTGCTACTAACCACTAACGATACTTGTATTGAACAACATAATGCTAGTGAACTAATTTACTTGTATGTTCTGCTTCATGTATCTGTTGTTTATTAGACACTGTTCCAGACGACTTCAACCCATATCGCAAACAGGTCCTGCTGCACATCAAGGTGTGAGATGATTCGAGGATGTGTGAGTGCTGAGGCATATAGATGAGTAACCTGTCCAGCACTGTCTATCTACACAATCAGTCACACACACATTCACACACACACACTCTTACTGCCTCTCAGTACAGACTTCCAACTGCTGTTAAAATGTTTGTGACTGTGTCTGCCCATGAGTGAAAGGGGAGGGGTTTCAGAGTTGTGGTAAAGGAAGAAGAAGAACCAATTTACAACATTGTTATTATACCAGACTGGAAAGCAAAAAGGTACAGAGACTTTGGAAGAAAGTATACATGATAATTCATGTATGTAGGACTGTGTTACTTTTAGGTACGAGTTGCTGTTCTTGCCCTCAATTTCACTGTATGAGCGGTGGTTGTGTGAATGACAGCGGTTAACCGTTGAGTTTGACTGCTACGTTAGGTGTGAGTGCTGTTGTTGCTTTGTGTTTTTGTATTTACAGCTATTATAGGAATAAATGGATTCCATTTTGTGTTTTAAGACCGAACAGTTAAAAGATGTGTTTTTCCATCTCATATCTAACTGTAAAATAAAAACCATAAGCTAACGTTACAGGGATGATGGGAATTTTGATAAATACTGTACATCCTCTGGATATGAAACTCCTGGTAACTCTGTCATGATCAGATAATGTCATCTCAGCAGCAAAATACAGATCTGTCACAAGAGACTGTAGACTTGCAGTTATTTACCCATATTACGTTAAGCCTTTAATAGTGGAATTATGTCCCTATTTTGAATAAATGTGTATCTCTGTGGATTCTAGTGTATACTTTCCTGGACATCTGAGTTTGTGCCCAGTAATTGAATATGAGATAAAGCCTTATTGGAAGTGTTTCTATGAATGAAGTCATCTTTAACTGATTCATTAAACAGAAGCATAAACAAAGAGCAACACAATCTTTGTCCACAAAAAAGAATAAACAATTGAATTTCTTAAAAATATGTTTATTTGACCTTTGTGATTCTGTACAGAACAAGTATGCTAATGAACGATACTACTTTTTAAAAACTGTCAAATAAATCAAGAGCAACTGTGAGTGAGCACTGCTGTTCCAAGGTCATCTAGTCAGTGAAGTATGTGGTGACACTGGTGCTAACTGTATCTAACCGCTGAGTGCTGTGGTTGTCATCATACCTCCCAGGAGCAGACAGACCCCAGGGCTCAACTGACTGAACTGCCTGTCTCCACTGTCTGCTTCTCTGCTCCACCATAATAGCCAGTCAAAAAAATCCATATACATTGTACAGAACTTTCTATATTTAATATCATATATTATGTGTCACATTGCCTAATTACGTTATTCTTATGCCGGTGTAGTAACACTGTAATAACTCAATAATAACACTGTATTTTAACATGTTGTTACATTGTAATTTACCTTGTAATGGAGTTGAGCATTTTGTTACCACATAAGTGAAATAAAGCCTCTTCCCATTCTACTTGTGTAATAACAACAAAACGAGTTACCCTGCTGAGGACAGACTTGAACATTTATTTGGATTCCATTTAGAATGGAGTATTTTAAGCATTATTCTACTAAGCTGGAGATGTCCTGCTATTGACCCCAGACTACTGTGGCTGGATTCCAATCTGATCATTCATTCTCTTTGCTCTATCCTGACTAACTCTCTCTCAGGTGTGAATAGATGCAATATGATAGGCATTTGTCATCCTAGGTCTCGCTGGCCATACAGAGTTTGTGCAATACTGCTTCCTATCCCAATATGTGGGAACTTTCAGAGTGAAGTCAAAAGGACAGAGGGAAGAGAATGACTTAGTGGAGTTGGCAAAGGTCCCCACGTGGAAGCTAGCCAGCCAGTGTCAGGTGCAGACAGTGGGACCATTTGGAAGCAGAGGCTTACCAACTGTATAGAATAAATTCCCTGGGTTTCTCACATAGCAGGCCACATGTTGCAAATAGATAGAATAAATTGGGTCAATATAGCCAATGGCAGTACTACAGATATGAAGTATGTATCTCTAATAATTGTAGTAGCAAAATGTGCTGTAGAAAGTGATTTTGAAAATATATTTGTAAGTGAGAACAAAGTTTTGAAGTACATATCACAGTGCTCTTCCACATGTTTACGGAGAGAAAATAATGAGGAAAAACAACCTTTCTGAGCTCCTCTGTTAAAGATGGAATACCCTGGGTCCGGGAGGCCGGGACGAGTGCAATATTGGGAGGGCATTGTACAACAGTGCACCACATCCCACACCTGCCTGGCCCTGGGAGGGGTTAAGACTTAATCCGCATCCCCAAGCACCAACATTTCATGATCTGGCTGCAATCCCAAGTTTACACTCTCTTCAGATATTTCTGAGACTCACATCACCTGAGGAAGACAAAAGTGTTGCATATTACTCACTGTCTAAAAGAGAGCTTATGCTCTATTTCTCTCTCTCTCACACACACACACACACACACACACACACACACACACACACACACACACACACACACACACACACACACACACACACAACAAACATGAGCCCTAACAGTTACCAGGGCAACAGGTCTCCAAGCCACATAGGGCAACCAAAAAAGTAAGGCGATAAAAAAGTTTTCTATGGAAAAAACACTTCCACGTTCTAAAATGTATTGTCAAAAGTATTATAATAAATATATATATATTGTGATACATAACAGGTGCATAATTTCCTTTGGGGAAAAGGTTTGGACTTTGGAGGAGTGTGTCCAAACACACACTGTCTAAGCCCTTATAAACAAGTACACTAACTAAGATAAACATATAGACCAATGAAAATGTGTTTAAAACCTTACCTCAAGTCACAAGTGATTAATTGCATCTTCATTCATATAGTGTCGCCATTCTCTGGAACATGTATTGATATGGCCTGTGAAAATGCATCAGCAACAACTCGCCAGGCAGTTAGAAAGATGGGGTCTTATTAGTCCAGAATTCCTTATATGCTGGATCTGTTTTCTTAAATGCATTCCAAACCCATTCTGCAATTATCCAGAGCCGAAGATACAGGACTTCTTTCCTCTCCTAAAAGCTCTCTGACAATGGACCTCGCGCTCCGAATAGCCACTGCTTGGTCAATGGACCCCGCCTCCACTGCTACAACAAACAAAGGCCACTATGCAATGCTCACTGAGGCATGTAGGTGCCCCTCTTAAAAGGCCAATAACTTCGGACATTCTCTGCAGTTGAGGAAACACGTCCGCCTATCCTTCCCCCTGTGTGTATCTCTGCAGGAATGTCTACCTCTTTGAACTTTTATTAAATAATGATTAAATATTAAACTACAATTGACTCACCCAAATTCGGCATTTATGATATTCAGATGTCAATCAGTGAAATTTCGCGCCACTTGTGCGCGCCTCATGTCACGTGAAAACCTAGCGATAAATTGAAAGGGTAACACTTTTAGTCATGTCGTTTACTGACGTTCGCCTACTATCTGAAAACATGATTACACGTTTGGTCACTTTGTTGTATTTTCTATACCAGTTTCAAAGTTTCTATATAGCCTTACAGTTTGTTTGGGCGGTTTGGCACCTGTCCTACTCCAGCTGAGTTTAGCACCTTGGCTGTGTGAATGAATGGTGCATGGTGCAGACAACTGGTTTTGTTGGGTCATTTTACAAACCACGCAGCCTGTCCTCAGAGCCATACGAAACATACTTTACGTATTTCTGGGCACCTCCAAGGCCTACAGTATGATACCCACCAATGGTTTAGTTACTTTAGACAGAACTAAAAGTAGGGAGATTGGAGTAGGGAGATTGGATCAGGGAGGATGGATGGGCGTAATCTGTGACCATCTAGCAATCCAAATGTTGCGTGTTTGAGTCAAGTTGGGGACAACTGTAGCATTTTAGCTAACCCTTCCCCTAACCCTTATTCTAAACTTAACCAAATTCACCAACCTGCTATGTAAATTTACCTAAACTTTGTCTTTTTAGTCCTCCTAACCTTTTACGTAAATTATCCAAACATTTGTTGTAAGTTTCCCAAAACACCCATGTAAATTCTCCCCGTAATTCTCCTTTGTTGTTATGGTGCAACAAGCAACCTGAGTGGTATACTACGAAGCAAACTAGATCTACTCAGGCTTTTATAAAGCTAGCCAGCTTCAGTTATCTTCACATTCCAGGTCAGGCTTCATCTGTATGATGGGGGATATTGCTCGTCCGCCTGCCGCTAACTCTAGCAGGCTTGTAACTGCGTGTGCATGTCGCACATGGCTAGTTCAAGGCGAACTCTTCATTGAGACAATGCTGAAATATCAATCCATTGGCGGATCAGTGCCACATTTTTATTTGTGCTGAAATGATAATGAAAGAAAAGTTATCTTTATTTTATTACTTATCGTTAATGTGTTTATCAATGGTGTGTTTATCAATGCACAAGCACCTTTTTCCCACTACTATCACTCCTTCTTCGATCTGTGGAACAGCTTGTTGCATTGTGGCCGTATATAGACATATAATCCATAGCAGGGTTTTGGAATCTTTAATCCTGGCAATTTTACAGATAAACTCATGGATACACTAGCAATGGCTACCAGTCTTGACTTGAATGGGAACTGCCATCTATGGATTATATGTCATTGGTTGTTTACGGTTGTCAGTTTTCTTTTTGCAAATTTCAAAATACAATTGCGCGAAAAAACGTACAGTTTGGAAAGCAAATGCTGTCATTACTAAATGTGTAATGTGATAGGTATTTTAACATTTCACTTTTTTTTTTACACACACATTTAAAAAAAATTGATCCTCAACTAGTGGCTCAGACACTTATTTAGGACACATTGAGTTAGCCCTGAGTTAGCCTGCCCCAAGCAGGTTAGTTCTGAAGGATTCGTTGCCATAGAAATTTACCTGGCTTAAAGGTGAGTGACTTTCATGGTACCGGTTAACCCGAGTTGAACTCAGAGTTGACCAAAGTTACAGTACCTGCTAACTCCACAAACCTGATTCATAGTAAAGGGCTCTGGTCTCAGAGAAAGATATACAATACTATACATCATCCAAGACGTATGATAAATCACATTATCCAATTCGTATGCTATTTTATGACCTGGTAAGAGGTATCCCACTGGGCACACCACCTTATCAAAACATGGATAATTGGGTAGTATTTGGTTGAGATGTTGATCAATGAGATTACAACCTATATTCACCCACTCAAAAAGACAGCCAAAAGTTAGCTGAATTTCCAATGTGTTATCAATATGCTTCCATGAGGAAGGCACAGTGACGCTGAAACGTTGGTAAATACCCATTCAATTGCTGGGAGTTTATTCATGAGGTGTGCGACTTTGTTTATTTTGATAGTTTATAGTTTATTCGCCGTTAGTCAGTACTAACTATTATTCTGGGTATGCGCCAGCTCATGTTTTTTAATCAATATGCTTCCAACCATCTAAAAGCACAACCTAATTCCAATGGAAAAACAATGTCTGATATTTTGTTAAGTTGTCACCCGAATGTCTATCACTTCACTTTCAACCATTTAAAAGTAGAGCAAAGTTCAAATTGGAATACAATGTCAGATATTTTGTTCATTTATACAACAGTTTAATGGGTTATCACTGTGCTTAATATAATAGCAGAACCAAATGACCTGGATTGCAGTTGAGATTACATTAAAAGTACATGGTGTATGTGATCAAGGCCGTTCAAGATTCTGCACAGATTATTACAGCAATTGTGAAGACCTGCGAAAACCTATGCATGTTATCTTGAACCTACTGTACACATTTTATATGATTACATAAGAAGTATAGTTACAATAACCTCAAAATGTGACCATGGATGTGTTACTCATTTAAGGTTGAATGTTACATTAGTTTGTAAGATAGCCTTAACTTTAGGCTATTTACTGTATTACAAAAGTAATATTGAATTGTTTTTGGTTTAAAATGCAACCAAATATCAACATTTATATGTACAGTGCATTCGGACTCCTTGACTTTTTCCACATTTTGTTACATTTACAGTCTTATTCTAAAATGGATTTTAAAAATCCCTTCAATCTACACTCAATACCCCATCATGATAAAGCAAAAACAGGTTTTTAGAATTTTTGTAAATGTATTACCAATAAAAAACGGAACTATTACATTTACATAAGTATTTAGACCCTTTACTCTGTACTTTGTTAAAGCACCTTTGGCAGCGACAACAGCCTTCTTTTGGGTATGACGCTACAAACTTGGCACACTTGTATTTGGGAAGTTTCTCCCATTCTTCTCTGCAGATCCTCTCAAGCTCTGTCAGGTTGGATGGGGAGTGTTGCTGCACAGCTATTTTCAAGTCTCTCCAGAGATGTTTGATTGGGTTCAAGTCCGGGCTCTGGCTGGGCCACTCAAGGACATTCAGAGACTTGTCCCGAAGCCACTCCAGCATTGTCTTGGCTGTGTGATCAGGGTCGTTGTCCTGTTGGAACCTTTGCCTTAGTCTGAGGTCCTGAGGGCTCTGGAGCAGGTTTTCATCAATGATCTCCCTGTACTTTGCTCTGTTCATCTTTTCCTCGATCCTGACTAGTCTCCCAGTCCCTGCCGCTGAAAAACATCCCAGTCCCTGCCACCAGCATGCTTCACCGTAGCTTCACCGTAGAGATGGTGCCAGGTTCCCTCCAGACGTAACGCTTGGCATTCAAGTCAAAGAGGCCCTGAGCGCTCAGGGTTTCATCAGACCAGAGAATCTTGAGTCTTTTAAGTGCCTTTTGGTAAACTCCAAGTGGGCTGTCATGTGCCTTTTACTGAGGAGTGGCTTCCACCTGGCCACTCTACCATAAAGGCCTGGAACATATTTTTTAAATGCATTTTAATACATTTTAGTTCCATCTGAGTCATCCTATTTTTGTACTTTTATTTTTGGTTGAGTTGGAGACGTGAATCCAACATATTATTTGTTAACTTGTGACAACTTAATAGGCTATATATTGTATTTCAAAAGTGTGGCACAGATTGAATTATCCAATCTCCATCAAATGTTGACATTTGGTTGTGTTGACAACCCAACAAAATTCAATATCACTAAATGTCTTTACATCAAAGGTTGAAACCTTAGGCCTATTATATTGTCTATTTTTTGTAGAATTCTTATAATTATAATTTCTTTCTGATAATGGATCTAAAGTTGAAGATCTGATGTTGTTTTAAAGGCACAAATTCAACATATTTTATACAAGGTTTCTCAATGTTGAAGTTTGTTAAAATTTCACCCTAAAAACAACAGTTGATTACTTTTTTCAAATCCAATGTATTTTCCATGTATACTGAACAAAAAATATAAACGTAAAATGTAAAGTGTTGGTCCCATGTTTCATGAGCTGAAATTAAAGATCCCAAAAATGGTCCATTATACACAAAAAAAGCTTATTTCTCTCAAATGTTGTGCACAAATGTATTTATATCGCTGTTAGTGAGCATTTTTCTCCTTTGCCAACATAATCAATCTACCTGACAGATGTGGCATATCAAGAAACTGATTAAACATCATGATCATTACACAGGTGCAATTTGTGCTGCAGACAATAAAAGGCCACTCTAAAATGTGCAGTTTTGTCACAACATGATGCCACAGATTTCTCAAGTTTTGACTGAATGTGCAATTGGCATGATGACTGCAACAACCTGATCAACTCTTTGCAAAGAAGATGTGTTGCTGCATGAGCCAAAGGGTGGTCACACCAGATACTGACAGTTTTTTAAATATACACCCCTACCTTTTGTTTAAGGCATCTGTGACCAACAGATGCACATCTGTATTCCCAGTAGTGTGAAATCCCTAGATTAGGGCCTTATTTCAATTGACTGATTACCTTATATGAACTGTAACTTAGTAAAATCTATGAAATTGTTGCATGTTCCATTCAAATGTTTGTTCAGTATAGATTCCACGTCCCAATACCTTGACAAATTACCTTGAAACAACGTTGATTCAACCAGTTTTTGCCCTGTGGAATGATGGGATACGACCTATTATTCGTATGAATAACGTAGCATAATATATCATACTAAATGGAGTGTCAAAGATTTATGCACAGAATAATACGAATTGCCCCGAGACCAGCCAGTGCAATATTGACAAAAGTCTACTTTTTTTTACTCAACTGGCTACGATATCTGTCAAAACTGCTTGAACCGACTTTCTTGGGGATTTATGATAGCCTGCGAACCAAGAGGGCAATAAATATAGAATGGCCTACTATAAAAATAAGAAAACACACTAGCAACAACAGGTTGCAAATAGAACAGGTTGCCAGAGCCGCTGTGATAGTTTGAAATAGCCCCCCGGTGCCTAGCAGAGTGTGCGCCCAAGTGGACAGTTGTTACGCGAGCAGCAGGTGTTCGACACGAGTGATTTATACCACTCGTGGAGAAACACTGTCAAATATCTCACTCATCTGAGAGCCGACAACGAGGGACGAAGGAATAGCGGCTTGCAATGAAACCAGTTTGAGACTGGACATCAGTGTCGGCAGCTCACTTGGACAGTGTGGGAGTTTGGTGTCAGTGCATAACCTACTTCGCCTTTTTCCTATTGGAACGAGTGAGGTGGGGACATTTACGCAGAGTCTCATACGGAGCTTCAGCAGAGGTGTGATTGGGTGAGGATATGAATGGTGCTTTGCCTGGTTCATTCTTAAATTAATTATGTGCTACACAATTCAGAAATGTGGCCTATTATTTACCTGCCCACTTGGCACAGACGTCAATTCAACGTCTATTCCACGTTGGTTAAACCTAATTTCATTAAAATTACGTGGCAACAATGTTGATTTAGTCAGTGTGCCCAGTAGATACTACTATTTAATTGTGAGCTATGAAGAATGTATGGATTGGGTCAAGTAACTGTAAAGCTTTTATTTGATTGGAACATATTTTTTCTAACATTGTAGAATAGAACAATTCACTCTGTCCCCTAATGGAACTTGTTGCTTTAAATACTTTCTCCATGGCCTAATATTAGAACAAACTCCCTGTCATTGTGAGTAAATCAAGAAATACAGCAGAATGGCATGTACTGTAGACTGACACTTGGGTGACATTGGCGATGTGGAATTTAAGGTTACATTAGCAGTTATACAACAACAATAGAATGATACCCGTATATTAGCAATTAATTAATGTAATAGTACACCCTGAATAGTCCTGAAGTACAGCTATTGATTGTCATAAATAATTGTTTTAATCAATCCTATGCTTTCACGGATAATTCATATTGATAGATATAGATAGAATATACAATAGATTTGTACAATAGATAGATTATCAATAAAATAGATCATACAATTAGTCAATCAGTCTAAAGTTATTTGAATGTTTTGATAGTGTCCAAAATACACTGGTCTAAATGCAGTTAAGACATGTGACAGTGGGAAGGAAAACTTCAGGTGGAAGGAAACCTTGAGAGGAGAGAGAGAGAGCTACACTATTACAAATACAAAGATACTATGATGTGCATTGACCTTTACCATGCAGACACAAACAGATTGGATTCACATTAAAGTCTCATTCATCAATAAATCAAGTGAGGTTGAGCCAAACAACCAACAGCTTG
Source organism: Salvelinus namaycush (assembly GCF_016432855.1). Taxonomy (NCBI): domain Eukaryota; kingdom Metazoa; phylum Chordata; class Actinopteri; order Salmoniformes; family Salmonidae; genus Salvelinus; species Salvelinus namaycush. The sequence continues at coordinate 53,177,217 of NC_052311.1, forward strand.
CTCTGTGTTTGTGTTGAGCCAAACAACCAACAGCTTGCTCTGTGTTTGTGTTGAGCCAAACAACCAACAGCTTGCTCTGTGTTTGTGTTGAGCCAAACAACCAACAGCTTGCTCTGTGTTTGTGTTGAGCCAAACAACCAACAGCTTGCTCTGTGTTTGTGGTCTTTGTGTCCAATACAAGTTGGGGATTGATCTAATGAATGAGTGAAAACCACTGGTCTTTACGTGAGCTGTTGTTGACATGTAGAACCACATTGACATGTCACTCCAGGCCAAGCCATGAGCAAAAACATCCCTAAGTCGCACATGTGACCAACCCACCTCTATGGTGACGTTGTGTATGTGTGTGTTTGGTTTTACTATCCATGTGAGGACCAGAGGTCCTAATAGCGATAGTAGCCTAAACAAAGAAAATTCAAACCAGTGGGGACATTTCGCTGTTCCCTACAAGGAAAAAGGCTATTTTAGGTTTAGGGTTAGAATTAGGGTTAGAATTAGGTTTTAGGCTTAGGAGTTAGGATTAGGTTTAGTTTTAGGGGTTTGGGGTTAAGGTTAGGTTTTGGGTTAAGGTTAGGGTTAGGGTTAGAGTTAGGTTAAGGGTTAGGGCTAGGTTTGAACCCCACAAGAATAGTAAAACAAATGTGTGTGTGTGAAGGGGAGTTAGGGTTTTGTGGTTAAACAAGGGTATGGGTGCAGTGTTGCCCTAAAGGTAGTACCGTATTGGTGTTTAATTCACAAGCGACTGTCTGTGTGTGTATGCACAGTGATTGTTTGCTGTTCATGGATGGAACAAACAGGACCCTGTCAGTGTTGTTGGACTGTGCACAGAGGGAGGTCACCGGGATTTTCAAAGCAGTGCAAAAAAGAAGAAGAAGGGGGGTGTGGGCATATACCCCCACTCCAAAAGTGCAGCTGCATCAGAATCCATTGGCCGACATTCCAGACCTCAACCACTACACTAGTGAACACAATGCCCACCGGACAACAAAAGGAGACCAATCTAGGACATGGAAAAACGTTGAAAACAGAAGCACGGTTTGAAGCAGTGCTATAAACTGCTGCTGTTAGTTGGAATACAGTTAAATAAGATTCATTTGATAATGTAAGTTGAAGATGTGTCTGATTGAAGACTGATTGTGACAGCTAGTAGCCATAGCCACTCCCTCCCTGAGTATTGGAACTGCCGTTGGGCACACCTGCTTACCCTTCCCTCCTCTGCCTTGTAGCCCTGACTATTTCAGACCAGGGGAACACATGAAGGAAAGGGGCTGGGTGGAGTGAGAGAGAGTCTGGTATATTTAGCATGCTCTATTTCTGCCCCTGCTGCTCTCGTAACCCCCCCTTCATACCCCTTCTCCCTGGCGCACTGCACAGGTCTCCCAAACTGTAATAAAGGTCAGACTTTAGTGTTGGTTCAGAGAGAGAGAGAGAGAGAGGACCACACACAAACGCACTGCACACATGGTTCAATCTAGCCCAGGCCATGTCGCTTTCAAAGGCACACTTCCAATGGCACCAATGCTTTAGGAATGCCTTGTACTGCCAAAGGTTTTACTATGTAATGCACATACGCTCTGTGAAGGTCTTACCGGAATGTAGGCCTACACCTTTCCTTAAACTTTGATCTTTCCACACATAAATCAAATACAATAATGCCATCCTTTTGGTTACTAAATTGGACTTGACAAAGATAAGCTTTTTTGTTTTACCCACTTTCTTTGGCCCTTGTTTGTTCTTCTCCACTGGCAAACAGAAAAGGGAGAAGAGTCCAAATTGCAAAATGCCCAATTGACCAACATTGTTGTAGCCTAGCTTTGACGGGTAAATGCATGCTTTATACCAAGAACTGAAATATAACAAAATTGGGTTTTGATGCTTAGTGCTGTGGCACACATGGTAAGCCATAGTTTTTCTTTGTTTTACTATATTTTGTCTCAAGCCTAGCTTCACAACACTAACAGATAATTGTTTGCTATGCCAATGGTTACCACAGATGTTAGGTTACTTGGGCAGTTTATCTACTGTATGGAAACCTAAGCTCTGTAATGTAAATACTGCTGTTTATAGGACTATTATTATGGCAGCTTCAAACATGATATGTTCTGACCAGTGGTCAGGTGGATAAGACTGCCCTCATAAACTAAGACTGTTGATCAAATTATTGGTCCTATTCCTAAATGTGACCAAATGGTGGCCGCTGGTGTTGCTTTTCTCTGATTCTTGAATGTTTGTTTGTCAACAGTTTTCTCTCCATTGCCCTCATCTTGTTCATACCCAAGCACAACGGCGTTGACTTCAGTCTGAGTGCTGTTGATGGGTTCCAAGAGTGTGGGAGATCGTTTTGCACAAACACACAGTCTTAAAAAGTAGTTAGCATCTATTCAAAAAGGTATGAACTACATCTACTTAATTACATACAATGATATCTTTCTGTATTGTTTTTCACATGTTACTCTGACTGTAAATATTGTGTTTTGCTTTCAAACTAGGTATGATAAATACATAGATCTTGTGATCCGCTTGTTATATGATAAAATATTACAATATGCATTTGATAATGTATTCAATACAAATTGCTCTCTATCTTGACAAATGGTCTACTGGAGTTGAGCCTAGATTGTGCCTGTGGTAGTGGTGGGGGGTTTCCCCCTACAGGCCACAGTGTGTAATGTCTCTCTCTATCTGTGTCCTGCCTGCAGCTGTAGCCCCTGTACTGAGCCTGAGCCTGGTCTGCAGCCCTCGGCCTGAGGCTGGAAGGGGATGGGGACACTGGCCCTCTGCAGCCACTACTCACAGCTGTCATGGAAACGCAGCGTCATAGTGGCATTGCTACTGTTTCACCTGTGCTGCCTGCAAGGTACTTTCTATGATCCACAGCTATTGTCTTCAAACTTCCCAATAATGTCAAGCAAATGTAATATTTCTGTTACATGCTCAATGGAAAGACATATTTTTGCTCCTACTATTGTCAAGTTGTGATATATGAACTGGAGCTTCCAACTCTCTCCCTCCTCCCTCAGTATGGGCATCCTGTCGCATCTTGAGGTGCAACTCTGACTTTGTAGCTGTCACCCTGGACCTTGGGGGCAGCGGAGGGGGCGGAGGAGGAGGCAGCAGAGAGGGGGGAAATGCGGGCTACTGCAGCGCCCTCCGCTCCTACGCCATGTGTACCCGCCGCATGGCCCGTGCCTGCCGGGGCGACCTGGCCTACCATTCGGCCGTGCAGGGCATCGAGGATCTCCTCATCCAGCACAGCTGCCCCAGGACAGGCCCCACCGCTCAGCCCCGGCCCCTGCCACAGGCCCCCATCTCTGGGGACGCCTGCATCTACGAGAAGGGCTACCTCCAGCGCGAGGGCCGGACCCCTGACTATCTCCACTGTGGGGTATTCGGGGATCCCCATGTTCGCACCTTCCGTGATGAGTTCCAGACGTGCGCTGTACAAGGGGCCTGGCCACTGATAGATAATGAGTATCTATACGTACAGGCAACTAGCGCCCCCATGAGAGGAGGGGCATATGCCACGGCTCTCACCACGGTAGGCCTCATTTCTAAAATTATATACAGTAAATTATAATTTATAAAAGATATATATTTTTAATTATACAACTTACGTTCCGTTCTTAAAGGCCCAGTGCAGTCAAAAATGCGATTTTCCACCCTGAGGTTTGAATAATACTGTAAAATTGTGGAAATTATGATAATGCCCTTTTAGTGTAAGAGCTGTTTGAAAAGGCCACCTGAAATTTCTGCCTGTTTCAGTGGGATGGAGTTTTGGCATGCCCGGTGACATCACCAAGCAGTAAATTAGTTAATACAGCAATAAGAAAGAGAGTTCCAAACCTCTCTGCCAATAACAGCTAGTTTTCAGTTTTTCCCTCCCCACTCTTGCTTGAGAAATAGTTTTTTTGCCAAGAAACTATCATTTTTGGGGGAACAATTTTTATTGAATATAATCACAGTAAGTACTTAATTATTACCCAGAAACTATTTATTATTGAGATAAAAATGACTGTATTGGACCTTTAAAATATAACTATGTACAATGCATGACAGGTCTTTATACAGTCGTGGCCAAAAGTTTTGAGAATGACACAAATATTAAATTTCACAAAGTCTGCTGCCTCAGTTTGTATGATGGCAATTTGCATATACTCCAGAATGTTATGAAGAGTGATCAGATGAATGAATTCAGTTCTTTGCCATGCAAATGACCTGAATCCCCCCCCCCCAAAATTCCACTGCATTTCAGCCCTGCCACAAAAGGACCAGCTGACATCATGTCAGTGATTCTCTCGTTAACACAGGTGTGAGTGTTGACGAGGACAAGGCTGGAGATCACTCTGTTATGCTGATTGAGTTCGAATAACAGACTGGAAGCTTCAAAAGGAGGGTGGTGCTTGTAATCATTGTTCTTCCTCTGTCAATCATGGTTACCTGCAAGGAAACACGTGCCGTCATCATTGCTTTGCACAAAAAGGGCTTCACAGGCAAGGATATTGCTGCCAGTAAGATTGCACCTAAATCAACCATTTATCGGATCATCAATAACTTCAAGGAGAGCGGTTCAATTGTTGTGAAGAAGGCTTCAGGGCGCCCAAGAAAGTCCAGCAAGTGCCAGGACCGTCTCCTAAAGTTGATTCAGCTGCGGGATCGGGCCACCACCAGTACAGAGCTTGCTCAGGAATGGCAGCAGGCAGGTGTGAGCATCTGCACGCACAGTGAAGCGAAGACTTTTGGAGGATGGCCTGGTGTCAAGAAGGGCAGCAAAAAAGCCACTTCTCTCCAGGAAAAACATCAGGGACAGACTGATATTCTGCAAAAGGTACAGGGATTGGACTGCTGAGGACTGGGGTAAAGTCATTTTCTCTGATGAATCCCCTTTCCGATTGTTTGGGGCATCCGGAAAAAAGCTTGTCTGGAGAAGACAGGGTGAGCGCTACCATCAGTCCTGTGTCATGCCAACAGTAAACCATCCTGAGACCATTCATATGTGGGGTTGCTTCTCAGCCAAGGGAGTGGGCTCACTCACAATTTTCCCTAAGAACACAGCCATGAATAAAGAATGGTACCAACACATCCTCCGAGAGCAACTTCTCCCAACCATCCAGGAACAGTTTGGTGACGAACAATGCCTTTCCCAGCATGATGGAGCACTTTGCCATAAGGCAAAAGTGATAGCTAAGTGGCTCGGGGAACAAACCATTGATATTTTGGGTCCATGGCCAGGAAACTCCCCAGACCTTAATCCCATTGAGAACTTGTGGTCAATCCTCAAGAGGCGGGTGGACAAACAAAAACCCACAAATTCTGACAAACTCCAAGCCTTGATTATGCAAGAATGGGCTGCCATCAGTCAGGATGTGGCCCAGAAGTTAATTGACAGCATGCCAGGGCGGATTGCAGAGATCTTGAAAAAGAAGGGTCAACACTGCAAATATTGACTCTTTGCATCAACTTCATGTAATTGTCAATAAAAGCCTTTGACACTTATGAAATGCTTGTAATTATACTTCAGTATTCCATAGTAACATCTGACAAAAATATCTAAAGACACTGAAGCAGCAAATCTTGTGGAAATTAATCATGTGTCATTCTCAAAACTTTTGGCCACGACTGTACATAAATAAAGTTGCATACGTACGTCTAGCTCATTGGAAGGATATGTGTAACAACAGGGGTGTCTCTCCACCAGATTACCATCATCTTTAAGAACTGGCGCCAGTGTATCGAGCAGCAGATCTACCAGGCAGAGCTGGACAACGTTCCCGCAGCCTTCGTGGACGGCTCAGTGACCAGCGGGGAGAGGCAGGGCCAGCACAGCCTGAGCGTCCACTCTGATCTGCCTGGGCACCAGGCTGAGATCCGTGCCGCCCACATCGGCACCACCCTGGTGGTGCGTCAGAGTGGGCGGTCCCTGGGACTGTCAGTACGTTCGCCACGCGCCATTGCTGAAGCATTCACCCCCGAGCAGGACCTGCAGCTGTGTGTGTATGGCTGCCCACCTTCACAGCGCCTAGAGACGCTACCCAGCCCCTCTTCTTCCTCTTCCCTCTCTTCCTCCTCTTCCTCCAGCCAGCCCTCTGCTGCAGCCCATGCCCACTGTGCAGCCCTCCTCCCTGCCAGGGACATCTACTACCAGGCCTGCCTGTTTGACCTGCTGGCCACTGGGGACCTCAACTCCAGCACGGCGGCCGTGGCGGCACTGGAAGACGCCCGGGGAATGATCTCTGACCCCAATAAGGTGCATCTGCTACTGGTGGGCAAGGCCGATAGGAGTAGCCCATGTCTGCCTCTGATCCTGGCTGTGGCTGTCCTATCAGAGCGTCTGGTGGCTCTGTGGACGGGGAAGTGTTTATGAGCTAGTGACTGGTAGGAGCTGTGGGCATAGCATTAGCCACACTGACTCTGACCGAGCAGATGCTCTTTCTTCATACTTGATGGCCTTGTTTCATAAACAACAGGCATCCCATTTGACTGGTTGGAACCCTGTGGCATTGTGACTGGTTACAGAGGTCAATGTTTCAATTATTAATTTTCTTCCAGCAGGAGAAGCCAATGTTGATAGGAATAAATACAGGTGAGTGCTCTCAGTGAGGATAGAAGTGAACTCTTGAAGCCTGACACTAGTTGTGTTGATTCTAATCCCTTAACTATGCTGAGCCAAATGTATTAAGACAAGATGTATATCCGTCTCAGCACAGAGGATGGCATGCTGCGGCCTATTGCGTAATTCCACAAATCCAGACAGTAAATGGCATCTTCAACTCTTTTTTTGTATCACCTTCTGTTATTTTCCATTTATTTTATCATGGAGGGAAGTTAGTGGTTTGTTTATAGTAAATATAATACTACAGTGGTTTCATCCTTTGTAAAGAAACTCATTTATCACTAATTTATTACGTCATCTTAGTGTGTCTACATTTGGTATGCAGTGAGTTGTAATAACGTCTCGATTCATTTCATAAGGGACTGTTTTTGAATGTACGTTTGGTTCATATGTCAGTATTTGTAAGACAATGTTTACAATGTATTGTTCATCCTGTTCATATTTTTACCTAGTTGCCAAAGTAAAAAATATATCTTCCCAAAGTTACTCATACCATCTTTCTAAAGCAATAGAGATCATGCAAGGAGTAAATTACAAGAATATATTGTTTTCCAAATGATGGAAAATATCTCAAATTGCCTTCTATGTAATAATGTGATGTCTGACAAGGATAAAACATATTTATACCTACAGATTCTAATATATTTCCCTTTGTGAGTTTTATTAAATTTTATAGTTTTTTTCCAAGACCCAAAAATGGTCTGTATAATGTCCTGAGTGTGTATTTTTGATGAGCAACCCTAACTGGGGTTTTGTGTACTTTGAAATGTCCAGTAACAACTGCAGTATTCCTCTGGAGGGGCTACTGAGGTAGCATTTGGGTGAGTTGAGTTCTCCTTCGCTGTGACTGGCAGCTCTCTTCTGCCCTCTGTGATAGCTGGAATGAGTACATTCTTGACCCACCTTAGCTTCGCCGATGGAATAGGTCAATGTAGAAAGTGAAAGTTGGGAGGGGCAGTGGGGGTTGATCAAAAGGGGGGGGGAGGGCCTCCCAGGTGGCGCAGTGGTCTAAGGCACTGCATCACAGTGCTAGCTGTGCCACCAGAGACTCTGGGTTCGAGCCTAGGCTCTGTCGCAGCCGGCCGCGACCGGGAGGTCCGTGGGGCGACGCACAATTGGCCTAGCGTCGTCCGGGTTAGGGAGGGTTTGGCCGGCAGGGATATCCTTGTCTCATCGCGCACTAGCGACTCCTGTGGCGGGCCGGGCGCAGTGCAGGCTGACCAGGTCGCTAGGTGTACGGTGTTTCCTCCGACACATTGGTGCGGCTGGCTTCCGGGTTGGATGCCCACTGTGTTAAGAAGCAGTGCGGCTTGGTTGGGTTGTGTTTCGGAGAACAGGCTCCTGCGATGCGGCTCTCGACCTTCGTCTCTCCCGAGCCCGTACGGGAGTTGTAGCGATGAGACAAGACAGTAACTACTAACAATTGGATACCATGAAATTGGGGAGAGAAAACAATAAATAAAAAATTGTATTGTTTTTTATTGATTGTATTGGTTATGATGTGATTCAATAAAAACAATTGTTCACAATAAAAACACAGTGATAAGAGACAGCGAGTATTTTTCTACCCAAGCCTTTTTTCACTTTAGTGGATAAGCTTATATCTTTTTGGGGGGAGCGGTGGGAGTCCAAGAATACGTAAAGCATTCCTCCCGAGAGATAGAACACACTAAACAATATTAGAAAATGTAGACTTGGCAATTAAGGACACTTTATTTCAATAATCTTTCAGTATTCTTCAGTACAAAAACAAAACACAAATCAAATTTGTGACAAAAATCCTTCATATTTACATACTGTGAATTACTAGAAGTGGAGTAAATTGAAATTAAGTTTGAACCTTACTCCCTAATGGCTCTATTCAATCAGATCCACTTCAGCCGACATCTGCATAGTGGTTGTTTTGGCGGTGTTGGAGGTGTAACTGCGCTAGAGCTACCAAATCCACAAGCGGCTCCTGGCATTATACCTAAAGCGGACATTACCATTGGCTGCACAGCGTCGCATTAAGAGAAATCCCATGTAGCCTTGTTTACAAATTTGAACACGAGAATGTGAGATGAAATCTTCACCTCGATTAGGCTGAAAGAAAGCCTCATAGTTGAATGATTTTCAATTAGAGCGTCATGATTTCTATATAGCCTACACTTTCTCGTTCTGAACTTCTAACGCCAGTGGGAAGGTGTGGCTTCATGACAGTGATCAAGAGCAGCTGCTCACCAATTTGACTGCTCTAATGCAGTTACACCTCCGACACTGCCAAAACATCAGCTATTTTTCTACCCAAGCCTTTTTTCACTTTAGTGGATAAGCTTATATCTTTTGGGGGGGGAGCGGTGGGAGTCCAAGAATACGTAAAGCATTCCTCCAGAGAGATAGAACACACTAGCCCTTCCTAACGTTATGTATTATTACTGGGCAGCGAATATACAAAATATTGTTTACTGGCTTCGCACCCCAGAAACTGACTGGTGTCAAACAGAAGTCAACTCCTATTTCTCTATCTCTTTGTCAGCTTTAGTCACCTCCAATCTTACTCTTTCAGCTTTGCGCTATACATCCAATCCAATTGTTGTCAATACTCTTAAAATTTGGCCTTAATTCCGTCAACACTTTAAATTCTGTGATTTCTCTATTCAAAACCCTATATGTAATAATCACCTCTTCCTTCCAGTCAATCTAGATTCAGCTTGAAGTCTGTGGCAGAGGAATGGCCTTACTAAGTTTAGTGACCTTTATATAGATGGCACCTTTGCCAATTTTGATGACCTCGCTATCAAATGTAATTACCCCATTCAAGTGTATTTAGGTATTTCCACATGTATTTATTTTTTTGATAATCATGTCCCTTGATAACCCGTCACTTAATAAAATTCGATCTGATCGGGAAAAGGAACTTGGTTGAGAGACCTCGGACGAAGTCTAGAATAGTGCCTTACTTAGGGTAAATGGAAGCTCCTCTTGTGCCCGGCTCAGCCTTATACAGTTTAAGGTACTTCAATGTATCCATTTCAGTAAAGCCAGACTCTCCAAATTCTACCCAAATATTGATGGTACATGTCACAGGTGTAAAAGCTCCTTGGCGCATTTGACTCACATATTCTGGTCTTGTCCCCGTGTGGCAGACTACTGGTCCACTATATTTAAAACCCTTTCTGAAGCATTTGATATTGAGTGGCAGCCTAGTGCAGAAATGGCCATTTTTGGAGTACCAAACAACAATCCTTCCCTGACCAATAGACAGCTAGATGCCATTGCCTTTGCCTCCCTGTTGGCATGCAGAAGGATTCTATTGGATTGGATTCTATTGGATCTATCAATCCTCCCTCAGCCTCTCTTTGGCCCAACTAATTTTCCTAAAATTAGACAAAATTAAGTAGACCATTCAAGGCTCAACCAACTCATTTTATTCCAGCTGGGACCTGATGATATCCTATTAGTACTCTTGTCCCCACCCCCAGCCCTTGAGGTTACTGCTACATAGACCTAAAGGATCACCTTCCTCCAGATTAGTGCTCTTGGCCTCCCCGCCAGCCCTTGAGGTTACTGCTATATTGGCCTAGAAGATCACCTAATCACCTGACATTGTTAGGCTATTACATTTTTGCTTTGTATTGAAGTAATATTATGTTGTATACTTTAGTGTTGTGTTTTCTGATATGTAACTCAATGACTTTCCCTTTCTTTTTAAATGTGTTTGGAATCATTCTGGGGGTGTCGGCTAGCGCCGATTAACAATGGGTCTGATTGAATCTAGGCCTAAACCTCTCACATTGGATAATGCTAATGTTAATGCAATTCCTTTTGTATTTAGCCCAGTCCCACGTTCTTTTTTTAAACAGTTGGACCCGTTATAAACACTGCTCTCTTTCAACACTTACAGTGCCTTCGGAAAGTATTCAGACCCCATGACTATTTCCACATTTTGTTATGTTACAGCCTTATTCTTAAATTGATTAAATAGTCCCCCCCCCCTCATCAATCTACACACAATACTCCATAATAACAAAGCAAAAACAGATTTTTAGTCATTTTTGCTCATTTATTTTTAAAGAAAACCGGAAATATCAAATTTACATAAGTATTCAGACCCTTTACTCAGTACTTTGCTGAAGCACCTTTGGCAGATTCGAGGGAAAGAACAGAGCAAAGTACAGAGAGATCCTTGATGAAAAGAGCTCTGAAGCAGGTTAGGACCTCAGACTGAGTTAAGGGTATGAATACGTATGTAAATGTAATAGTTACGTTTTTTATTTTTAAGAAATGTGCAAACATTTCTAAAAACCTGTTCTTGCTTTGTCATTATGGGGTATTGTGTGTAGATTGATGAGGGAAAATAACGATTTAATGAATTTTAGGATAAGGCTGTAATATTACAAAATGTGGAAAAAGTTAAGGGTTCTGAATACTTTCTGAAGGCACATACACTAATATACCAACAAAAACACTCACATACACAATAGTATACTAACTAAACAATATACACAAACAATTTGAACATCAAGTTCTAATAAAATAATACCAGTGTAAACAAGCTTCAGTATCACACAGAATGTCCCAATATTGCACATACACCATCCATAGATATATACAGCCCCCTGTGTTTGTGTGTGTGTGTGCATGCGTGTGTATTCATGTGTGTGCGCATGTATGTGTGCATGTGTGTGATTGATCAATGATGGAATGTATTTAACAGTGAAAGTAGGCAGACACCAAGTCACTGACATCAGATGGTAACTCCATTTGAAGTAAGTCAGGCTGGTTAACTCCAACTGAATTATCCAACCATACAGATCCCCAAGTAGTCTAACCCACAGAGGCAAGCGGTGCATAGAAACATATTCAACTACAAGCAGGGTTAGAACCAGAGTCCATTCTTCTTGTCTTGAGGCCTCATATACATCCAAGTCATTGTGTTTGCTTAAATAGTGTTAATGTGTGTAGTTCCGTCTGTGTGCATTGTTCCCAGTCTCTCTGGTGCTGTTTGAATACCAGTCTTAATGGCACTTCAGCCTTTGGTTTGTGAGTTTGCAGTCCACTCACTGATGTCAGATCAACTCTAAAGGGGGTAAATAACCTTTGATCTGTGAGTTTGCAGTCTGCCTGCAGATCTCATTTCAGTTGAATTTCACTCAAGAGGTGGAACTCATCCCAAACAGCCTCCTCGAATCAGGAACTGGTCTCCATGGCGCCAGTGGGTGTTCTTAGGCGTCTGCTAATTGGTCAGAGGTCAGCTGCTCACGGTCTGACACGTCATCCGCTGGCGGCCGTGCCCGGTCAAAAAACCCACACTGAGGAAAAGAGGGTTAAGTTATACTAAAGTCCTTGTGTGTGTGTACTGTATTTGTGTGTGTGTGTGTGTGTGTACCTTCCACATGGCCAGTGTTAGCATGGCCAGGACCAGCAGTCCAAGTAGGATGGCTAGGATGATGACCCACAGAGGAACAGCAAACGCCACATCAGGAGTCCCCCACAGCACCAGTGTACCCATCTATAACACACACACACACACACACACACACACACACACACACACACACACACACACACACACACACACACACACACACACACACACACACACACACACACACACACACACACACACACAATCACAATCACAGTTAGTTGCAGGCTGGATGGGGTTCAGGGTAAGGGTTATTGTAGGTACTAGTTAGGGTGGATGTCACATCTTATTGAAGTGGTGTGTTGGGGTAAGGAGGAGGTCTGGAGGCTATAGGGCAGAGTAGAGGTAAGGGTTAGTGTTAGGGGTATCTTACTGAAGTGGTGTGTTGGGGTAAGGAGGAGGTCTGGAGGCTATAGGGCAGAGTAGAGGTAAGGGTTAGTGTTAGGGGTATCTTATTGAAGTGGTGTGTTGGGGTAAGGAGGAGGTCTGGAGGCTATAGGGCAGAGTAGAGGTAAGGGTTAGTGTTAGGGGTATCTTATTGAAGTGGTGTGTTGGGGTAAGGAGGAGGTCTGGAGGCTATAGGGCAGAGTAGAGGTAAGGGTTAGTGTTAGGGGTATCTTATTGAAGTGGTGTGTTGGGGTAAGGAGGAGGTCTGGAGGCTATAGGGCAGAGTAGAGGTAAGGGTTAGTGTTAGGGGTATCTTATTGAAGTGGTGTGTTGGGGTAAGGAGGAGGTCTGGAGGCTATAGGGCAGAGTAGAGGTAAGGGTTAGTGTTAGGGGTATCTTATTGAAGTGGTGTGTTGGGGTAAGGAGGAGGTCTGGAGGCTATAGGGCAGAGTAGAGGTAAGGGTTAGTGTTAGGGGTATCTTATTGAAGTGGTGTGTTGGGGTAAGGAGGAAGAAATAAAGAAACATAGAAAACAAAACATAGAATGCCCACCCCAAATCACACCCTGACCAAACCAACTAGAGACATAAAAAGGCTCTCTAAGGTCAGGGCGTGACACCATTGTCAAACCTCTGAGCCAGAAACCTAGACTGTGCAGCCCAGTATTACATTCTAAAATTGGGGAGGTTTAAGCCCCCTTGACCGTAATCAAGGGTCAGTTTATCCAGGCCAACCCTAGGGGTTTTGCCGTGCCAGATAAACCGTCTGGTCAGCTTGTCGAGAGAGGAAAAGAATGCTGCGGGAACAGGGATAGGGAGAGATTGAAACAAATATAGAAATCTGGGGAGGACATTCATTTTAATTACATTGATTCTACCCAGTAGAGTGAGAGGTAAGTCCATCCATTTACAAAGGTCACCCTCCACCTTTTGCAACAAGCTGGCCGGATTGAGTTAATAGAGGTTGTGCAGGTTACCATCCACCATTATGCCCAAATATGTGAAGCCCATAGGCGACCATCTAAAAGGAAACTTGTGCTTGATGGTATGGTGGTCAAAGACAGACAACGGTAAGATTTCACTTTTATCAAAATTGACCTTATATCCAGAGAAAGAACTATAACACTGTAGTAGGATCTGCAAGTGAGAGAGGGAGTGTTCTGGGTTTGTTAGAAATAAGATAAGGTCGTCCGCAAAGAGTGATACCTTATGGGTATGGGGGCCCCCCTCAAAGCCATGTATGTCAGGGCATGTTCTAATAGCCTCAGCCAAAGGTTCGATGGCGAGGGCAAAGAGGTGGATGCTAATTATGCAACCTTGTCCGTTCCCCCTATAGAGAGGGAAAGAGGAGGAGGTAATCCCATTGGTAGCAATCGTAGCTTTAGTTGATTTGTAGAGTGATTTTATCAAATTTACAAACACAGTACCTAAACCAAACTTTTCCAAGACGCGAAAGAGGTATGGCCCTATCAAAGGCCTTTTCAGCATTGAGGGAGACTGCGACACTAGGTATTTTGTTTTTGTTAGCAAGGTGAATTATATTAAAGAACCTTCTGAGATTATTGGAGGACAATCTATTAATTATGAAGCCAGTCTGATCTGGGTTGACCAACAGGGGAAAACATGACTCCAGTCTCTTAGATAGCGTCTTGGTGACCAGTTTACAATCCGTGTTAAGGAGAGAGATTGGTCTCTCTTTCCCTTTCTTGTGGATTACAGTAATCACTGCTTGAGAGAAAGACTCTGGAAAGCAGTTGTCCTCCCCGGCTTTTTTAAGTACCTCCATAAGGTAGGGGACCAACAGCTCCCTAAATTCTTTATAGAACTCTGGAGGGAAGCCATGCTCCCCAGGAGATTTATTAGAAGGTAAGGCGCTCTCTGTCTTCCTCTGACACCTGTTCATCTGTTCTATTGTCATCATATGTTAAGGTTGAACACTGACAGTTGTGTAGCTTCAATGGGGATTACAGAGGTGTATGAGCTCCTCAAGAGCCTATGCAAATCCCAAAGTTGGAATAGTTACCACTGTATAACTATATGAATGAATGAATTACATTTTATTTTCATGTCAAATCGCCAATCGGCAACCCATCCCTTATGGGATTAATTGACACATAAACAATCATTACAATAATTCACTATGGTAATTAAATTATAATTCTTCTTCCGGTGTTCCCTACATTGCACATCGCATAAAGTGGTGTTTTGCAGGTACTATTTAATGAAGCTGCCAGTTGAGGACTTGTGAGGCGTCTGTTTCTCAAACTAGACACTCTAATGTACTTGTCCTCTTGCTCAGTTGTGCATCGGGGCCTCCCACTCCTCTTTCTATTCTGGTTAGAGCCAGTTTGCGCTGTTCTGTGAAGGGAGTAGTACACAGCGTTGTACGAGATCTTCAATTTCTTAGCAATTTCTCACATGGAATAGCCTTAATTTCTCAGAACAAGAATAGACTGACGAGTTTCAGAAAAGGTCTTTGTTTCTGGCCATTTTGAGCCTGTAATCGAACCCACAAGTGCTGATGCTCCAGATACTCAACTAGTCTAAAGAAGGACAGTTTTATTGCTTCTTTAATCAGTACAACAGTTTTCAGCTGTGCTAAAATAATTGCAAAAGGGTTTTCTAATGATCAATTAGCCTTTTAAAATGATAAACTTGGATTGGTTAACACAACGTGCCATTGGAACACAGGAGTGACGGTTGCTGATAATGGGCCTCTGTACGCCTATGTAGATATTCCATAAAAAAATCTGCCGTTTCCGGCTACAATAGTAATTTACAACAATGTCTACTGTATTTCGGATCAATTTGATGTAATTTTAAATGGACAAAAAATGTGCTTCTCTTTCAAAAACAAGGACATTTCTAAGTGACCCCAAACTTTTGAAAGGTATTGTATGTATATGTAATCAGTAATGTTAATACCATTATTATTTTATTAGAATATGTAATATGCAGTGTACAAACTTAACATGATGAGCAGGAATGACATTTACTCATAATGGGTGGCCAAATAAGCCATGCCTCCAATCTTCTGATAGGCTCGCAGCCTCAATATATTATTGAAAAGGTTCAAAATTGAACCCCTCCCATCACAAAAAGGTTCCGGTTTCAACCTTTAAACAGGGGTTTCTCAAAGACCAGTGGTGTAAAGTACTTAAGTACTTTTTGAACTGGAAAAGTTCCCTGTGTGGCAATTTTTGGAATCTCAGAAGGTTCTTCCAGGCTCCTTTTCTTCTAAGAGTGTAGAGGTATGAGTTAGTGTTAGGGGTATCTTACTGAAGTGGTGTGTTGGGGTAAGGAGGAGGGTTGGAGGCGGTAGGGCAGGGCCGTCACTCTGAAGGAAACGGTAGAGTTGAGGAGGTATGGGTCGTTACGTCTCTGCAAGGTGAATAGATGTTATAGATACTTTATTTCTTAATACTAATAATAACATTAATACATACAATAATACTAATACTCCCAGTAGTACATACGTCTGGGTTTATGTTTGTGTGCTTGTGCTCACCTGGAGGAAGGTGTGAGCCCAGAGTCGGGAGCGGATCTTGACTACAGCGCTCTGACCACGGTCCAACCGCCCGACCACACACAGAACTCTTAGACAAATGATGTTACTGCAGTTCTACAGAGAGGGAGAGAGAGAGTTCATATACATTCCAAAACTGCTGCTGTATACCACACAAGCTCACACTGAAAGTAAGTACCAGGGTCTTGCTGCTGTAGGGCTGGGCAGCGTTGGTGGCTCGTCTGTAGCGGTGAGGAGAGCTACTGTTTCTCAGAAAGCCTAACAATTCTGGAGTGTCCTGGACAGAGGATGTCTGAGAGAGAGAGACAGAAAGAGAGGAGAAAATGAAGTCACATTATTACAAACCACTTTTAAGACCAACCAATCATCTAACCATAAAACACCACAGGTACACACTTACAGTACCTTGCTAAAGTATTCATACCCATGTAACTTATGTTATTTTTTAAGCCAATTTTACTCCTAAACTAATTTAGGCTTGCCTAAACAAAGGGGCTGAATATATATTTTAGTTATCGCATTTTTATAAAAAAATTAAAAAATAAAATGTTTATTCGACTTTGACATTACATAGTATTTTGTGTAGACAAAAAATTACAATGAAGTCCATTTGAATCCCACTTTCTAACACAATAAAATGTGAAGAAATCCAAGGGGTATGAACACTTTTGCAAGGCATACATAGGTCTACACATTGTAGATGACACACTGTCTAGTAGCCTGATCAGCAGCCTTGTAGTCAGTTTTCTACCTTGTGGAAAAAGAAGAGACCAAACAACACAGGGGTTCAGGGTTACTCTGGTTCTCTTGATGTTTGATCAGATGTCCTTGGTGCTACTTTTACATCCACCACATGTTGACTTCTCACGGAGTGGGCTAGTTCCTGTTGACGCGTTTCTATAAAGATTCCCCATTCGGCTTTTTTCCCCTCTTATTTATGCTGGTACTGATACTCATAGACATTACATTACTATTGAACTAAGGCATAATTCAAAATGAGGGGTGTTGCAGCTATGCTGGTGCTGATGTTCTGTCTGTCTGGGGCCTGGGCTGAGGGAGAGAGTAAAGGAGGGATGGATCAGATTGACCAGAACATTCTATTCACTACCATAGATGCTGTCTGGGATGAGCTGAATCACCTGAGAC
This sequence comes from Salvelinus namaycush, assembly GCF_016432855.1. Taxonomy (NCBI): domain Eukaryota; kingdom Metazoa; phylum Chordata; class Actinopteri; order Salmoniformes; family Salmonidae; genus Salvelinus; species Salvelinus namaycush. The sequence goes on from NC_052311.1 coordinate 53,194,292, forward strand.
TCATGCTGAACAACACACAGAAACGAGTAGAGAAGTTGGAGAATAAAAACACAGGTACTGTAATAATGCACATATAGACAGAGAAAGAAAGAAAGAACAAAGGTAGCCTGACGTAATAATACAGGTAATGAAACCGATCACACTGCGAAAGTAAGTAGTGCTTGCTTAACTCTCATTCTGTATTGATTGATAAGTTTGGACATTTATGTTGGTGCCATTTCAGTCCTGGGGGAAAGGGTGGTCAAGCTGAAGACAGAACACATTTAATCATCATTAGATGTCATTTCTTAAATGGATTTAGATAATAATTCACCAAATAGAAAAGTCAGCTGCTGATATGGATCATACACAGGCTACAGTATATCTTTATCATTAAAGCTCAAGCAGCAGAACTGACAGACCTAGACGACAGACTGAGTGCCAATGTGATACTGACGTTCCATTTACAGATCTAGAATGAAGGGGATAACAAAATGCTAATTTTACAAAATACGATTTAGTTAATTAGCTTAATCGAAAATGTACAGTTGTGGATTTTGCTGGACATTTTATGATAATGTACAAAACAAATTCCCTTGTGATTTCAGCCCAGAGTTACCGCAAAGGGATTGCTTAGCACAGGGGTTCCCATCTTTCTTTAAAGGTAGACTTTATAAGAACTACTGTGCCTCAGATGAGCATAGCTAATTTTAGGGAGAAATAAATAAAGCATTGTTTTAGCTGCATCTCAGCTACATATTTTCATGCTATTTCAGCCCTGGAGGCCAGAGTGACAGACAGTGAGAGCCAGGTGGTGGAACTGAAGAAAGGGAATGCAGGTAATAAGGAGACTACTATGAATAAACATGCTGTAGCACATTTATTTAGCATATGAGATAAGATTCTGTAAGTGAAGTAGTGAACTTGTAATTTTAAAAAGCTCTATGTCACATTGCTGGTCTCCTCACTCTCTTCCAATTCACCAGTGGATACAGTTACTACTGACAAGTTATAGCGCGAGAATTATCAACAGCGAAAATGAATGGTGCTATATAAGTGCCTTCAGAAAGTATTCATAGCCCTCGACTTATCCACATTTTGTTGTGTTAAAGCCTGAATTCAAAATGGATTAAAAAATATATTAAAAAAATCTCACCCATCTACACACAATACCCCATAATGAGACATTTTAGCAAATTTATAGAAAATTTAATTCCGAAATATCTCATTTACATAAATATGCACACCCCTGAGTCGATACTTTGTAGAAGCACTTTAGTCAGCGATTACAGCTGTGAGTGTTTTTGGGAAAGTCTCTAAGAGCTTTGCACACCTGGATTGTACAATATTTGCACATTATAATTTTTTTATTCATCAAGCTCTGTCAAGTTGATTGTTGATCATTGCTAGACAGACATTTTCAAGTCTTAAATTGGTTTGAAAATCTATAGCAAGTCAAAACTGTAACTAGACATTCAATGTCGTCTTGGTAAGCAACTCCAGTGTAGATTTGGCCTTGTGTTTTAGATTATTGTTCTGCTGAAAGGTGAATTCATCTCCCAGTGTCTGTTGGAAAGTAGACTGAAGCAGGTTTTCCTCTAGAACTTTGCCTGTGCTTAAGCACAGGCAAAGTTCTAGAGTTTACTTTCCAACAGACACTGGGAGATGAATTCACCTTTATTCCGTTTATTTTATAAACAAAAAAAACAACTCCCCAGTCCTTGCCGATGACAAGCATACCCGTAACATGACCCATATCATGATGCTTGAAAATATGAAGAGTGGTATTCAGTGATGTGTTGTGATGGATTTCCCCCAAATATAACGATTTGTATTCAGGACAAAAAGTTCATTTCTTTGCCATATTTTTTGCAGTATTACTTAAGTGCCTTGTTGCAAAAAAGATGCAAGTTTTGTTATATTTTTATTCTGTACAGGCTTCCTTCTTTTCACTCTGTCAATTAGTTTAGTATTGTGGAGTAACTACAATGTTGTTGATCCATCTTCAGTTCTCATATCACAACCATTAAACTCATTAACTTTAAAAAAAATCACCATTGGCCTCATGGTGAAATCCCTGAGCGGTTTCATTTTTAATTTAATTTTTTACTCGATTGAGGGACCTTACAGATAATTGTATGTGTGGGGTACAGAGACGATGTAGTCATTCAAAAATCATGTTAACCAATATTATTGAACACGGAATGAGTCCATGCAATTTATTATGCAATTTGTGAAGCACATTCTTTTAGTCCTGAACTTATTTAGGCTTGCCATAACAAAGGGGTTGAATACTTATTGACTCAAGACATTTCAGCTTTACATTTTCTATTAATAAAAAAAAAAATCTACAAACAAAATTCCACGTTGACATTATGCGGTATTGTGTGTAGGTCAGCGACACAATATCTCAATTTAATAAATGTTTAATTCAGGCTGTAACACAACAAAATTTGGAAAAAGTAAAGGGGTGTGAATACTTTCTGAAGGCACTATATATATATATATATATATACACACCTATTTCAATATTTGTTTTACTTTCTTTACTTTCAGCCCCATGGGGAAGGGGTGGTATGGGGAGGGTTTTCTATGGTCGCCATGGTGGGCGACTGACGAGCAACCCTTGTTGCTAGGGGGGGTTGGGAAGTGGTGGGAAACATGGGGGTAGGGGTGGTTGTATGGAGACATGTTGGCTGGGGGAATGGGATGGGAAGTGGTGGGAAACATGGGGGTAGGGGTGGTTGTATGGAGACATGTTGGCTGGGGGAATGGGATGGGAAGTGGTGGGAAACATGGGGGTAGGGGTGGTTGTATGGAGACATGTTGGCTGGGGGAATGGGATGGGAAGTGGTGGGAAACATGGGGGTAGGGGTGGTTGTATGGAGACATGTTGGCTGGGGGAATGGGATGGGAAGTTGGGGGAAACATGGGGGTAGGGGTGGTTGTATGGAGACATGTTGGCTGGGGGAATGGGATGGGAAGTTGGGGGAAACATGGGGGTAGGGGTGGTTGTATGGAGACATGTTGGCTGGGGGAATGGGATGGGAAGTTGGGGGAAACATGGGGGTAGGGGTGGTTGTATGGAGACATGTTGGCTGGGGGAATGGGATGGGAAGTTGGGGGAGGCCCACTTTTTTATGTTCCTGTTTATACTGAATTTACTATTTATTTTTAAACTGTATCTATTTCTTACAGTTTTTTGTTGTTGTTGAGCGGCAGCTTACGGTTACAAGTTTTATAAACATATACTTTCGAAATGGATAATGTACCTGTAATCTCCCCCAACAAATAAATAACTAAAACAATTATAATTTGGTCATAAAAAACAGTAATGGTCGATATGTTCAGCAATGTTTATTTTCATGCTACTTCAGCCCTGGAGGCCAGAATGACAGCCAGTGAGAGCCAGGTGGATGAAGTGAAGAAAGAGAATGCAGGTAAAACACTAATATAAACGTCACCCTCATGTATTCTGACAGTAAATAACACTTGCAACTAATAAAGCATTCTACATTTTCCAACTCTATGATTTTAGTCTTGGAGGCCAGAGTGACAGCCAGTGAGAGTCAGGTGGTGGAACTGAAGAAAGAGAATGCAGGTACAGTAAGATAAGCTATATTGTGCAAACGTGTTTTTCCTGTTCATTTACTGTTAATTACTTTCATACTACTTCAGCCCTGGAGGCCAGATTGACAGCCAGTGAGAGCCAGCTGAATGATCTGAAGGGAAAGAATGCAGGTGACTAAAATGTTTTACTTATAAGAACTACTACATACTGTATATTCCTCACCTGAACATGATTCAGCTCATTTCAGGATATGAAAAGCAATGTGATGTAACAAAGCTACATCAGGGTTTATTGTTTTTATCATAAAAAAATGATAGACCTGGAGGCCAGAGTGACAGCCAGTGAGAGCCAGGTGGAAGACTTGAAGAAACAGAATACAGGTAATAACGAGATGTTTTAAAAAATATATATTGAGTTAACTTTCTCGATAGAAACAACAACATATTGGATATTGCCTATTACATATGGATGTTACATATCGTCTACTATATTTATATAATTCCAGGCCAAGCAGCACTAATGTTATCCTTGGGAAGCCAACTAACAGCCCTTCAGAGCCAGATGGCAGAACTGAAGAAAGAGAATGCAGGTAATAATTAAATGTGTTCTGATGAACTATTGAGTTAATAATTTGCTCAATAGAATAAAATAATTATCACAGTTCTGGACAATGCCTTTTCCTCTTTACTAGATTTCTATAATTCCAGATCAAGCAGCAGAACTGTCAGCCCTGGAGAACACAGTGACAGCCAGTGAGAGCCAGGTGGCAGAGCTGATGTCAAAAAATGCAGGTGACTAAAATGTTTTACTTATCCGAGCTAATGCATGTACGCTTCACCTGCACATGATTCAGCTAATGTTAGGATGTAACCAAGCAAAGCGATGTTACAAAGCTACAGCTAATGTTAGGATGTAACCAAGCAAAGTGATGTTACAAAGCTACAGCTAATGTTAGGATGTAACCAAGCAAAGCGATGTAGCAAAGCTACAGCTAATGTTAGGATGTAACCAAGCAAAGCGATGTTACAAAGCTACATCACAGTTGATTGTTTTCTTGTATGCATTATTTTCTAGCCCTGGAGGCCAGAGTGACAGTCAGTGAGAGTCATGTGGCAGAACTGAAGGGAAAGAACGCAGGTGACTATTTATCTTTACTTATAAGAACTACCACGTATATAAAGCTACATCTTGGTTTAACCTTTTATATCATACATTTTGGTCCTGCATAAACTATTTTCTAGCCCTGGAGGCCAGAGTGACAGCCAGTGAGAGCCAGGGGGAGGAGCTGGAGAAAGTGAATGCAGGTAATGATAACATGTGCATTGAAAATAATTCTGTTAATAATTAATTGCCTAGAAAGATTAACAACTTTGGATATTGACTCATATGATTCAAGACCAAGCAGCTGAACTGTTATCCTTGGGGAGCAGAGTGACAACCCTTCAGAGCCAGGTGGCAGAACTGAAGAAACACAATGCAGGTAACAAGAAGTGTTTTGAAAAACTATTGAGTTAATAATTTACTCAATAGAAAAAGCACAGCTCTGGATATTGTTTATTGCCTCTCTACAATGTTTATATAATTTCAGCCCAAGCAGCAGAACTGTCAGACTTGAAGAACAGATTGACAACCAGTGAGAGTCAGGGAGCTGAACTGAAGAAAGAAAATGCAGGTAAGATATATTGTGCGAAAGTGTGTGTTTAATAACCATTTTTACTGTTAATTATTTTTATACTATTTCAGCCCTGGACACCAGATTGACAGCCAGCGAAAGGCAGATGGCAGAACTGAAGAAAGAGAATGCAGGTGACTCAAATGTTTCACTTATAAGAATGACTACATGTATTCCTCCCCTGAACATAATAACATTCAGCTCATTTCAAGATATGAAAAAACAAAGCGATGTAACAAAGCTACATCATGGCTTATCATTTTCATCATAAATTATTTTCTTGCATAAATTATCTTCTAGCCCTGGAGGCCAGAGTGACAGTCAGTGAGAGCCATGTGGCAGAACTGGAGAAAAATAATGCAGGTAATGATGATAAGCAATTAGTTCTGGAAAATATTTAGTCAAATAAGTCACTGGAAAGATGAACATTTCTGGAAATTCACTTGTGTTAGCCTTGAGGACCAGAGTGACAGCCAATGAGAGCAAGCTGGAGGAACTGAAGAAAGAGAATGCAGGTAATAATGAACTTAGAAAAAGAAAATAATTTGTTCAATAGAAGAAAATAAAAAAATCACAGCTCTGGATATTGTCTATTGCCTCTCTAAAATGTTGATATAATTTCAGCCCAAGCAGCAGAACTGTCAGACTTGAAGAACAGAGTGACAACCAGTGAGAGCCAGGTGGCAGAGTTGAAGAAAAAGAATGCAGGTAATGAGTAGTAAATTGTTAAGAAAAAGATGAACACCTCTGGATATTGACGTGCATGATTCCAGCCCAAGCAGCAGAACTGTTAGCCTTGGGGAGCAGAGTGACAACCAGTGAGAGGCAAGTAGCGGAGCTGGAGAAAGAGAATACATGTAACTATGCTGCACTAATAAGAGCAAGGCTACAATCACTCTCCTGAACCGCTGACTCATCTAATCAGGATGTATCTAAGCACAGCAATGACAACAAAGCTACCTCAGAGTATCAGTTCATTAAGATATTATTTTCTTGCTTTTTCAGCCCTGGAGGCAAGATTGAGTGTCGCTGAGAGCCAGGTGGAGGAACTGAGGCTAGGTAAGAACAGATCAATTCAATCAAACCCACAGTGTGGTATGAAATGAAGACATTTTAGACATTACGGTGGGCTTGATTGAATTCATTCTCATGTATTCGCAGACAGAAGACAGGTGGCCTTTTCTGTTGCTTTGACGGACTCAGGATATGTGGGACCCTTTCAAACTGAGATCACTCTGGTCTATGAAAAAGTCTTCACCAACATCGGCAACGGTTACGACCCAAACTCAGGTACAGCTTACGCCGACAACACTACAGATGAAACGTACACAGTAACAATACTACAGGTTCACCCACACAGCAATACATCTACAACTCAGATAAAGGTATAAACATAAACACACAATCTCCATGCTCACGTGTCCACCACAGGAGGCTGCTGAGGGGAGGACGGATCATAATAATGTCTGGAATGGCGTGAATGGAATGGTATGTGTTTGATGTGTTCGATACCATTCACTTTAGTCCGTTACAGTCATTACTATGAGCCGTCCTACCCAATTAAGGTGCCACTGGACGCCTGTGGTGCCCACAGGGGCCAGCTACTGGCACAGACCCCAACCACTAACAGGCTGCTACAGTGCCTAAGAGAGACGGATAGTGCTGATCTCTCCCTGCTTCCCCTCTGATACAGGTATGTTCTCAGCACCAGTGAGAGGAGTCTACTACTTCACATTCACCTCCATGGGCCGAGAGCCTGGACAGAAAATGGGTGTTAACTTGGTCAAAAATGGAGAGCAAATGATATACAACGTCCAGGACAACTTCCATGGTGGTTATGAGTACATGACAGGTGCCGTGGCTCTGGAGCTAGAGAAAGATGATCTGGTGTACTTAAGGCTTCCTAAGGGCTGGGGGCTGTATGATGACAACTGCAACCACAATGTCTTTACTGGCATCCTGCTCTTCACCACCAACCCTGCTATGGCCCGACTCCACTAGACCCTCTCCGTCCTCCTACAGTCTTCAATAAACATGGAATGAGTAACTTTGTCCTGTCATCATTAAAGCACATTCCTCAGTCATCATCACAAACATAAGCCAGACGGTAGATTACATCCTGTTACCCTATTTTATTATGAGAAGAACCAAGCTACATCAATGCTAGATCGGGTCAGTACACTGAGCTGTAATTTCACAAAAGCATATATGCCATTGTTTCTAAAGCATTGGAGACCAATACAGGTTAATAAATATAGAACATCAGTGCATGAGTACAGTGTCGTGTCCAGTCTCAGCAGGAGGTGTGGTTGTGTTACCTGTAGGCCCAGGGGGTTGAGGCTGGTGTTGCTCCGGCAGCTGATTGGTCCATCTGTTAGAACCTCCAGAGCGTAGAGCAGGTGTTCGTCACGGAAACGAGAGGGCCAGCCCACCTGGAGCTCCGCCTCCCGGATACTACTGGGACCTGAGTTATGGAGCTGAGAGAGTAAGAGGGGAAAAGAGAGAGAGGAGAGACAAAGAGATGAGAAGAAGAGAGAGGAGATGGAGAGAGAGAGGGGGAGGGGAGTAGAGAGGGAAGAAGAAAGAAAGAGAGAGTGAGAGCGAGAGAGTATGAGAACATCAAGCCACTCAGCTTAGCCCCTTTCCACACACTCATTAATTCTAGGGTGATGATGGTGAGTCACCCAAACAGGACATGGTCTCAGTGCTCCAGGCAGGAATTCTCGGAGAGAGAAACTCTGGCCGACCTAACTATAACCAGCTGGACAGACTGCAGGACAGGAGCACTGCAGCCCCAAACCCTGCAGACATCCAGCAGATGTCCCCCTTCACTGCATCTTCAACACACACACACACACACACACACACACACACACACACACACACACACACACACACACACACACACACACACACACACACACACACGTCTGATCCCCCCTCTTATCCCTCCACCCCCCCCTCTCTCTCTCTTCCTTTATGACAGTAATTACCACTGTTCAGGAGGCCTTTGATCAGACAGGAGCCAGTACTTACAGGGCTACTGCTTTTACTGTGTGTGTATGTACCTCGTAGATGTGTGTGACCTGGGGTCCTACGTCATCCTCTTTGACCGGCTTCTCTTTGGGCTCCCAGTGAGGAAACGGAAGAACCACCTGAGAGGGATGACACACCCTGGAAAGGGAGAGAGAGAGGCAGAGAGAGAGATGGGAGAGAGAAAGAAAGAAAAAGAGGAGCGATAGAGAAAGAAAGAGAAGAGAGAGAGTATGAGAACAAATGATATGGAGAACAAATTATTTACAACGTCCAGGACAACTTGGGGGGTGAACACCAAGCCACTCGCCACTCCGCTGCCAAACACAACTTACCCAACGCCGGTTGGACCTTAACCTCCCGCCTTCCAGTCCCCCACACCCACAGCCCCCCCCACGGATCACTGTCTGTTTGTGTGTACAACTTCCTTAGACCCAGCCAAGTAACTCTGGGGTACCGGCTTTGAGGTGTGTTTGTGTGTGTGGGGGGATAGTAAAACAAGGAACATTTGGACAAGTGGGGACTGACAAGGAAAAAGGCTATTTTAGGCTTGGGAGTTAGGGTTACAATTAGCATTAGGGGTTAGGCTTAGGAGTTAGGGTAAGGTTTAGTTTTAGGGTTAGGGGTTAGGGGTTAAGCTTAGCGTTAAGGTTAGGTTAACGGTTAGGGAAAATAGGAGTTTGAATGGGAATCAATGTTTTGTTCCCCACAAGGCTAGTAAATCAAACGTGTGTGTGTGTGTGTGCATGCAAGCGCATGCGTGTATGTGTGTGCAAGCATGTGTGTGTGTGTGTGTGACCAGGTAGCACTAGCACTGGCCCAAGTGTGCATGATTAGCATACACAGACTAACATACACAACTAACATACACATACATGATTAACATACACAGACTCAACCACACTGAGCAATATAAATACAGCAAACTATGTGAGCCTGTCTCACCTACATGGCATGAGACAAAGAGATACACTGTATGACAACAAAGTGCATCAAACAGAGCAAAGATATTCTACTGTCACAGGGTTAGAGAAAAGATCAACCAGAACAGAGATGTGTCACTCACCCCCTCAGGTCTAGCTGAGCTCTGGCAGAGATGGAGAGAGACAGACTGACTGGGTTGCTCTTGGAGTTGTCTTCGTTTGAACTGTAAGATAAGAGGCACACGAGTCAGTAAAGATGTTTGGATGTAATGTCTGCACCATGGCCTGACGATGTATGGTGTGTGTGCATGTGCGCGTGTGTGAGTAAATGAGTGAATGACCATGTGTTTGTGGCGAGGTGAACAGTCAATGTTTTGTCTCGTCTGTTTTCCTCCGGTCATCTGTCTCGACGCTCTTTGTTTGGGAAAGCCACAGAAATACTCAGAATTCTGACAGAGGTTCCTTTTTACAGTTGTGTGTGTCACAGCTCTTCAGCAGTGTGTGTGTGTGTGTGTGTGTGTGTGTGTGTGTGTGTGTGTGTGTGTGTGTGTGTGTGTGTGTGTGTGTGTGTGTGTGTGTGTGTGTGTGTGTGTGTGTGTGTGTGTGTGTGTGTGTGTGTGTGTGTGTGTGTGTGTGTGTCACCTGTGGATCTGTAGGTCAAAGTCAATGTGAGGACCGGCATCATCCAGCCTTTGGACAGCAAACCTTAAACCTACAGATACCTGGAGACAGAAACAGTGAGACAAAGAGAGAGAGACAGACAGAGACAGAGAGAGAGGGACAGAGAGACAAAGGGAGAGGGACAGAGACAGAAAGTCAGAGAGAGACGAATCAAAGTCTGTGTCAGTGACATCTGTAAGTGTTCAGTTAAAGCGAGCAGCCTTCTAACCCCATGTACAGTTTCCCTTTGTTAAAACTAACCAGGACCTGGCCATGGTGTGTGTATCTGGGTTACGTATCTGTATTGTCTGTGTGTGTCTCAGTTGGAGGATCAGTACAGATCTGTGGGCTGAGACAGACCAGATCCCTTCCCCTCTAGTCTTTAGACCCCAGTTAAACCCCCCTCTACCCTTGCTTAACTCACACCATGTGGGGGGCTTAGTTCATAACCATGAGTATGATAATGGTTTCTTGTGTTTGTGTAATAATGTTCTCATGAACAACATGTTAGACACTAGTCAATGCCGGAAACTCTTAAACACTCGCTAAAACTACAAGGGAGAAGCCTGAGGGTGGAAACTCATTAGGACTCCAAAGTCAAAGAGACTTTATTGCACATCAGAGAGAGAATCAGAATAACTCAACAGAGACGACGAAAGACCAAATGGGTCTAAATCACTGAGGTCCCCAGGCTGAGAGAAAGAGAGAGAGACAGACAGAGTGACCCAAATATATCTCTCTCCCCAAATCTGGAAAACATTTATTTCCTGTCGCTTCTCTCCCATATTCTGAACAGCCCCACCACCACTATAAAACTGTCTAACCTGGATGTACTTTTAAACCCACCATAGTACAGAGACAGCGTTTGTCAAGGAAATGATCTAATGCATCGACCAATCAACGACCGTGGCTCTGTGACTGTTCTCACATTCCTTGATGTAAGAGTAGGGATTGACGCTGTCGACCAAACTAACAGACAGGTATCAATTTATTTTTCTGGCCAGTGAGACCTCTGATTGCTCCAAGGCTATATATGGTGTTCCACAGGGCTCTGTGCAGGGGCCGTTTCTGTTCACTGGCAGAGGTGGCACCACAGGCCCCAGAGTGGTGTAGCGGAAAACAAAATTCTGGGGTACATCGTTTTTCCTGATCTGGTAACCTAACCAGGTAAAACTCCGGCCCTTATACGGTATGACGTGATTCATCTGTTGAATATGGGCTATGATGGGACCAGAGTTTTTCTAATCAGGTCACATGGTTTTAAAAAACTCCTGGCCTTGGGGAGGATGAAAGCCCTGTTAAACTTCAGCAACCTTGTACTTGTTCTTATGAATGACGTTTTAAAGAAGGACTAGGAGGGTCCTATACACAGACACTCAGAAAGCTACATGATTGGATAATACAACTCACAGGGCTGAGCTTTATGCAGGTTTGCATCATGTAGTCCTGCTCCTGCTCAACTGTAATACTAATAACAAAATGTACTCACAGTCTATGTCAGCTATTGTGTTTATTGATTCATTAAAGTTTATACTCTTGGATTGAAAAAGTCTAGGTAACCTGGTTAGCCCAAGTTTAAATATAAACCAAATGTAATCCCATTGGGCTATAAATAGCCTACACAACGTTACCGCTTCGTTTACCCTGGCCAGAGGGACAGGGCCCCATAGGAGGCTAGACTATGCAGCTGCTGTTGTTAGTAGCCTACAGTTGATCAGACTCAAAAATGGTCTCGTTACCATGCAACACATGTCAGATCATGTCAGAGTTTTTGCATGTCAGAGTTTTTGCTTGTGTCTGTTAGGAGTGATGTGCTATCAGCTCGCTAAATAAATACCAGAGGAAAGTGGAGAGCGCCTTGAGCATTAATCTGATTGGTCAAGACACACAAAGAGCCTGTAGCAGCACTCCGGTGTGAAAGACAGAAAAATTGTGCGCGAGTGACAAATCATGAGGCAAATTGGTCTAAAAAACAGCACTTTGTCCCTTTTCTTTTACACTTTGCGCAGATATATTTTATTAAACTAAATCACAAGAGCCTCCCGGGTGGCCCAGTGGTCTAGGGTACTGCATCGCAGTGCTAGCTGCGCCACCAGAGTCTCTGGGTTCGCGCCCAGGCTCTGTCGTAGCCGGCCGCGACCGGGAGGTCCGTGGGGCTACGCACAATTGGCCTAGCGTCGTCCGGGTTAGGGAGGGTTTGGCCGGTAGGGATATCCTTGTCTCATCGCGCTCCAGCGACTCCTGTGGCGGGCCGGGCGCAGTGCGCGCTAACCAAGGGGGCCAGGTGCACGGTGTTTCCTCCGACACATTGGTGCGGCTGGCTTCCGGGTTGGAGGCGCGCTGTGTTAAGAAGCAGTGCGGCTTGGTTGGGTTGTGCTTCGGAGGACGCGTGGCTTTCGACCTTCGTCTCTCCCGAGCCCGTACGGGAGTTGTAGCGATGAGACAAGATAGTAATTACTAGCGATTGGATACCACGAAAATTGGGGAGAAAAGGGGATAAAAAAACTAATAAAAAAACTAAAAAACTAAATCACAAGTGGTGTTGCGCTGACGCAGCCACACCTGATTGAAAAGTGCTGTGGCAAATGTTGCCTCGCCACACATTTTCCGGCAGCCCTGCCGTCTGGGATGTTACCCATAAACAGTGTCTGTTTTCACCGCTATGCTTGTTGACCCCAGGAAGAGTAGCTGCTGCTTTAGCACTAGCTAATGGGGATCCTAATAAAATACAAAAAATGCTGACAATACACAACGTTTTAAAGAAACATGGCGAGGCAGTCTGCATTTTAGAGGCTTGACTCAAAAATATTAGAATGAGAAAAAGATACGTTCAAAATGGTCTACAAGCGTTATTACTCCGGCTGCATGATTAGTAAGTGTGTGTGTGTGTTTATTCTATAAGAGCTCATGAATTCCTACAGGTCCAAAGGGGCAAGGGTAAGTATGTATGGGAAACATCTGGTCTGAAGGAGAGCTGATGCGCACACACGTGTGTCGCTTCTAGAGCTAACAAATACCGCTCTCAGGCTCACAACACACACATGCATGCATGTAGCCACGTACACACACACACACACACACACACACACACACACACACACACACACACACACACACACACACACACACACACACACACACACACACACACACACACACACACACACAGCGGTTACAGAAACACAGGGTAGAGTTACGGATGGGACCACTCGGATGGGACCACTCTTTACTTAACAAAGCCTGTGCTTCCTGGATGTGTCATGCAAGGGGCGAACGGATTAACACACACAGAAATACCCACAGACAGCTTCAGAGTGTGGGACTCAGAGGGGCACAGGGTATCTGGGTGATCAATCACCATGGTAACTATCAATCAGCACCACTGTATCTGATTGACAGCTTCCTGTTTGGACAGGAAGTGGTTGTTTCCAAGTAGAGGGGGAGGTCAGGTCAGTGTGGGTGCACGTGCGTGTGTGTATTTTCTTGCGTTCATTTGTGTTTATGTGTGTGTTGGACTTACTTCTGTTCCGGCAACCATAGGGTTCCCCAGGTCACACACCACCAGTCTGGAGTCATTCACCATCCTGTACTCACAGTTCAACCTGGATAGAGACTGGAGAGGAGAGGAGAGGAGGAAAGAAGAGAGGAGGTGGAAGGGGAAGAGAGGTGATATGTGGGGGAAGGGAGGAGAGGAATAGAGTGATGAATGTTCTGACAGTAACAACCTCATCTCATCCATCTTAGGGCCCCATTACACATTCATTCACTCACTCTAGAGAAAAAACCCTGACGTTGTCAACAGGATGTAATGTAATGGTAAAGAGGTCAGCAAGGCTGTAGGGTCTAGTTGAGCTGGGCTAGGGTTGGGGCCAGTGTGGGGGTGGTAGTGTGTGTGAATGAGTGTTCTCACCTCTATCCTGCGTTCCACTCCTATGTAATCAGCCTCAGGGGGTAGGAGTGTGTGTAGCTCAGTCTCATATGCCCCCTCTCCTTTGTTAACCGCGTTTATGGTCAACATGACCAGGTTGTCATCCCCGACCACCAGCTCTGTACGGTCCCTGTGTTTGTGTGTGTGCAGGAGAGAGAAATAAACAAGTCAATACTATGTCAAACAGTAGAGGTCGGAGTGTGTGTGTGTATCAGTCAGAGGAGAATGACAGGGTGTTTGTGTTGGGCTGCCATGGCGATTGCATACAGATGAAAATAGAAGAAAAACATGCACGCACACACACACACTCTTGCTAATGTAAACAATTAGAGAGCAAACTTCTCTCCTTGAGTGCTGTAACACATTCCTACCCTTTGTTTGGGTGTGCGTGTGTGTGTGTATGAATGTGTGTGAGTGAGTGTGAGTATGTACATACGTTGAAAGTTTACAGGTTGACAAGGACTTTTCTGAATTTTCCCAGCATGCCTCACTTGACAGGGCAGGGCAGGGCACAACACACCAGAAGGCGTAACACACCCCTATATCAGTAAGGTTACTTAAC